>NW_020251994.1:0-1544 GCF_003255815.1 Theropithecus gelada | reverse complement strand
ATTATAATTTCATTTGACCACATAAGGGCATTTTATACAAAGGTGGAGGAAAATAATTACAAAGGCAAACACACTTATTTTAAAATTGTGTCTATCGCAAATTATTTGCATTTTTAATTCAGGGATAGTTTTTAAATTTCAGATAATTATTTTAATTATTGTTTTTATAATGCATTTTAAAATATTATTCATATTGAGAGTAATCATGAACTATAATTCATAACAAAGTATTTTTTATTCTATACATGGTTCTACAAAAGCAAATCTATTAACTTTTGATTTTATTCATGTAAAGTGACATATTGTTAAGATTCCTCAGAAATAAGCTGGGCATCATGACTCACACCTATAATCCCAGCAGTTTGGGAAGCCAAGGTGGGCAGATAACCTGAGATCAGAAGTTCGAGACCAGCCTAACCAACATGGAGAAACCCCGGCTCCACTAATAATACAAAAATTAGCCAGACATGGTGGTGCATGTCTGTAATCCCAGCTACTCGGGAGGCTGAGGCACAAGAATCACTTGAACCCAGGAGGTGGAGGTTGTGATGAGCTGAGATCATGCCATTGCACTCAAGGCTGGGCAACAAGAGTGAAACTCCATCTCAAAAAAAAAGGAAAAAAAAAAAGACGTATTTTTCTTCAAGGATAGGAAAACATTTGCCATGGTGATTCATTTTTTTTTTTTTCCATGTTTCTATTGAAGTAGACAGTTTCGTCCCTTTGAAAAACATTTTAATTGAAAACCATGAACCTGAAAGCTCAACTCTATTTACTCACACCAGGAAAGCTGTTTTTTATTCTTTTTCTTCTTCTTCTTTTTTTTTTTTTTACATCATTGTTATCTCATGACACCACTTTGATGATTTTGAATATATCATAGATGTTTAATGCTTATTAATATATTGTTATGGGTTCAATGTTGTTGTGTATTCAACATTTACATAATGAAATCCTAACCTCCAGTGTAGTGGAAATGGGGACTTTGGGAGTTACTTAAGTCATTATGGTGGAGCTCTCATGACAGGAGTTAGTGCCCTTATAAGAAGATACAGACGAGAGTTTGTTTTCTCCCTCTCTCTGCCCGCCGTATAAGTATATAGGAAAAAAAAAATCCATTACAAATGAGAAAGAGTGCCCTCATCAGATATTGGATCTGGTGGCACCTTGATCCTAGACTTAACCTCCAGAGTTATGAGAAATAAATGTTTATTGTTTAAGCCACCCTATCTATTGTATTTTACTATAGCAGCCTGGACTGACTGAGGCATCTATCTTGTCTTCAACTATTTTATATAAATGTAACATACACAAGGATTTAAGTAGCACTGAAAACAGTAATGCAAGTCTTTAGCACAATATTTTATAGTGTGGAGGCCATGTTATAAAGGTTGCTAAAAATGTATCAACTTTATGGTTCCAGATTTAAATTACTAAGATTCCCTGTACAGAAAGTATGGGTATGGGCAGATGCTTTTTACTCACATTCGTTCTGTTGCTTTTTGGTGTGTTTCCTCTATGGTCTCAAAACAGTTTTATCTCAT
>NW_020251993.1:0-1544 GCF_003255815.1 Theropithecus gelada | reverse complement strand
TATTTGGAAGCCCATACGGGGCTATGGTGAAAAAGGAAATATCCTCGATGAAATCTGGAAAGAAGTTTTCTGAGAAACTGCTTAGTGTTCTGTTAATTCATCTCACAGTGTCTCATCTGTATTTCGTGGATCTCTTTGCTAGCCATATTTCTGTGGAATCTGAGAACAGATATTTCGGATCCCTTTGAAGACTATTCGGCCAAAGGAAATGTCCTCCGATAAGAAAGAGAAAGAAGCTTTCTGAGAAACTTCTTTGTGTTCTCTGAAATCATCTCACAGAGTTCCAGCTTTCACCTCTAGAAGCCTTTCGCTAAGACACTTCTTGTGGAATTGGCAAGGTGATATTTGGAAGGCCATAGAGGGCTATTTTGAAAAAGGAAATATCCTCCGTTGAAATCAGGAAAGAAGGTTTCTGAGAAACTGCTTAGTGTTCTGTTAATTCATCTCACAGAGTTACATCTGTATGTAGTGCATCTCTTTGCTAGCCTTATTTCTGTGGAATCTGAGCACAGATATTTCGGATCCCTTTGAAAAGTATAGGCCCAAAGGAAATATCCTCCGATAACAAAGAGAAAGAAGCTTTCTGAGAAACTTCCTTGTGTTCTGTGAAATCATCTCACAGAGTTACAGTTTTCCCCTCAAGAAGCCTTTCGCTGAAACAGTTCTTGTGGAATTGGCAAAGTGATATTTGGAAGCCCGTAGAGGGCTATGGTGAAAAAGGAACTATCCTCCGATGAAATCTGGAAAGAAGCTTTCTGAGAAACTGCTGAGAGTTCTGTTAATTCATCTCACAGAGTTTCATCTGTATTTCGAGGATCTCTTTGCTAGCCTTATTTCTGTGGGATCTGAGAACAGATATTTCAGATCCCTTTGATGATTATAGGGCCAAAGTAAATATCCTCCGGTAAGAAAGAGAAAGAAGCTTTCTTAGAAACTTCTTTGTGTTCTGTGAAATCATCTCACAGAGTTACAGCTTTCCCTTCAAGAAGCCTTTCGCTAAGACAGTTCTTGTGGAATGGGCAAAGTGATATTTATAAGCCCATAGAGGGCTATGGTGAAAAAGGAAATATCCTCCGATGAAATCTGGAAAGAAGCTTTCTCAGAAACTGCTTAGTGTTCTGTTAATTCATCTAACAGAGTTACATCTGTGTTTCGTGGATGTCTTTGCTACCCTTATTTCTCTGGAATCTGAGAACAGATATGTCGGATCCCTTTGAAGACTATAGGGCCAAAGGAAATATCCTCCGATAACAAAGAGAAAGAAGGTCTCTGAGAAACTTCTTTGTGTTCTGTGTAATCATCTCACAGAGTTACAGCTTTCCCCTCAAGAAGCCTTTCGCCAAGACAGTTATTGTGGAATTGGAAAAGTGATATTTGGAAGCTCATAGAGGGCTATGGTAAAAAAGGAAATATCCTCCGATGAAATCTGGAAAGCAGCTTTCTGAGAAACTGCTTCGTGTTCTGTTGTTTCATCTCACAGAGTTACATCTGTATTTCGTGGATCTCTTTGCTAGCCTTATTTCTGTGGAATCTGAGACAAGATA
>NW_020251992.1:0-1544 GCF_003255815.1 Theropithecus gelada | reverse complement strand
CCTTTTTCACCATAGCCCTCTATGGGCTTCCAAATATCACTTTGGAAGCCCATAGAGGGCTATGGTGAAAAAGGAAATATCCTCAGATGAAATCTGGAACGAAGCTTTTTGAGAAACTGCTCTGTGATATGTGACTTCCACTCACAGAGTTACATCTGTATTTCGTGGATCTCTTTGCTAGCCTTATTTCTGTGGAATCTGAGAACAGATAATTCGGATCCCTTTGAAGAATATATTGCCAGAGGACATATCCCCCGATAACAAAGAGAAAGAAGGTTTCTTAGAAACTTCTTTGTGTTCTGTGAAATCATCTCACAGAGTTACAGCTTTCCCCTCAAGCAGCCTTTCGCGAGGACAGTTCTTGTGGAATTGGCAAAGGGATATTTGGAAGCCCATAGAGGGCTATGGTGAAAAAGGAAATATCCTCAGACGAAATCTGGAAAGAAGCTTTCTGAGAAACTGCTTAGTGTTCTGTTAATTCATCTCACAGAGTTACATCCGCATTTCGTGCATCTCTTTGCTAGCCTAATTTCTGTGAAATCGGAGAACAGATATTTCGGATCCCTCTGAAGACTATAGGGCCAAAGGAAATATCCTCCGATAACAAAGAGAAAGAAGCTTTCTGAGAACCTTCTTTGTGTTCTGTGAAATCATCTCACAGAGTTACAGCTTTCCCCTCAAGAAGCCTTTCGATAAGACAGTTCTTGTGGAATTGGCAAAGTGATATTTGGAAGCCCATAGGAGGGTATGGTGAAAAAAGAAATATCGTCAGATGAAATCTGGAAAGAAGCTTTCTGAGAAACTGCTTAGTGTTCTCTTAATTCATCTCACAGAGTTACATCTGTAATTCGCGGATCTCTTTGCTAGCCTTATTTCTGTGGAATCTGAGAACAGATATTTCGGATCCCTTTGAAGACTATATGGCCAAAGGAAATATCCTCCGATAACAAAGAGAAAGAAGTTTTCTGAGGAACTACTTTGTGTTCTGTGAAATCACCTCACAGAGATACACTTTTCCCTTCAAGAAGCCTTTCACTAAGACAGTTCTTGTGGAATTGGAAAAGTGATATTTGGAAGCCCATAGAGGGCTATGGTGAAAAAGGAAATATCCTCAGATGAAATCTGGAAGGAAGCTTTCTGAGAAACTGCTCTTTGAGGTGTGATTTCCACTCACAGAGTTCCATCTGTATTCCGTGGATCTCTTTGCTAGCCTTATTTCTGTGGAATCTGAGAAGAGATATTTCGGATCCCTTTGAAGACTATAGGGCCAAAGGAAATATCCTCCGATAACAAAGAGAAAGAAGCTTTCTGTGAAACTTCTTTGTGTTTTGTGAAATCATCTTACAGAGTTACAGCTTTCCCCTCAAGAAGCCTTTCGCTAAGACAGTTCTCATGGAATTGGCAAAGTGATATTTGGAAGCCCCTAGAGGGCTATGCAGAAAAAGGAAATACCCTCAGATGAAATCTGGAAAGAAGCTTTCTGAGAAACTGTTCTGTGATGTGTGACTTCCACTCACAGAGTTACATCTGAATTTCGTGGATCT
>NW_020251991.1:0-1544 GCF_003255815.1 Theropithecus gelada | reverse complement strand
TTAAGAAATGGTTGATTGTTGTTTCATAGAATAAGAGAAGATGACACTTCAAAAGGATGTTTTTAAAAATATTTGGTCAACTCATGAGGCGCCCACTTATCAAGATTTTTCAACTTTCCAATTGGCTTCAAATGCCAGATGACCATAGAATGGTCGACATTCAGTTCTTCACCAACTTCTCGTGTAGCTGTGAGAGGATGGAATTCAGTGGTTGTTCTCAATTGGTCGTTATCAACTTTCGATGGCTGCCCACTTCGCTCCTCATCTTCAAGGCTCTCGCCTCGTTTGCAAAACTTCTTGAACCACTGCGATGTACATTAATTAGCAGTTCCTGGGCCAAATGCGTTGATGTTGTGAGTTGTCTTCCCTGCTTTAGGACCCATTTTGAACTCGAATAAGAAAGTCGCTTGAATTTGCTTTTGGTCTGACATCATTTTCGTAGTCTAAAATAAATAAGTAATAAGTCATAAGCAAAAAAAAAAAAAAAAAAAAAAAGGGCAAGAAATGCCCATTAGAATGATGAATAACATAACCACATTTATTTAAGAGGGTATTCCAGTATCAAACAGCAAATTCCAAGAATGCAAAACTGCCATTACTTTGTACTCATCTTAGAGTGATTTGTATGATTTCTTTTTTTCTTTGTTAGCCTGGCTTGATAGTTACCAATTTTGTTGATCTTTATGAAGAAACAGCTATTGTTCTATTGAGTTCTTCTGTTGATTTTCTGTGTTCAGTGCCATTGACTTGTCATCTTGTTTTTATTTCTTTCGAGTGAATTTGGCTTATATTGTTCTTTTTTCTTTTTCTTTTTTTTTTTTTGAGACTTAGTCTCGCTCTGTTGCCCAAGTGACCTCGCTCTGTCGCACGAGGTCAGGAGATCAAGACCATCCTGGCTAACACGGTGAAACCGCGTCCCTGCTAAAAATACAAAAAATTAGCCGGGCGTGGTGGCAGGCGCCTGTAGTCCCAGCTACTCAGGAGGCTGAGGCAGGAGAATAGCTTGAACCCAGGAGGTGGAAATTGTAGTGAGTCGAGATTGTGCCACTGCACTCCAGCATGGGTGACAGAGCAAGACTCCGTCTCAAGAAAAAAAAAAATTATTAGCTGGGCATGGTGGTGCATGCCTGTAATCTCAGCTATTCAGGAGGCTGAGGCAGGAGAATTGCTTGAACTGGTACCCCGGAGGCAGAGGTTGCGGTGAGCTGAGATCATGCCACTGCACTCCAGCGTGGGCTACAGAGCGAGACTCTGTCTCAAAAAACCTAACTAACTAACTAAATAAATACTATACGTGTGTATATATATTAAAATGTACACACACACACACACACACATATATATTTGAAGTATTTTCTAATGAGAGCAGGTGTTCTGGAAGACCTCATTTAAATACAGAATCTGAATGGAGGCCCATGTCACACCTTCCATTTTTTCATCTTTGCAGCTGGGCTTTTCTCCTCTTCTCTGCTGGACTCTGCTGTTTCTCACAAGGTATTCAGAGACTCTGCCCTGAATCCTACAACCAGGAGATGAGAAGCACA
>NW_020251990.1:0-1544 GCF_003255815.1 Theropithecus gelada | reverse complement strand
CCTATCCATGAGCATGGTATGTTCTTCCATTTGTTTGTGTCCTCTTTGATTTCACTGAGCAGTGGTTTGTAGTTCTCCTTGAAGAAGTCCTTTACATCCCTTGTAAGTTGGATTCCTAGGTATTTTATTCTCTTTGAAGCAGTTGTGAATGGAAGTTCATTCATGATTTGGCTCTCTGTTTGTCTGTTACTGGTGTATAAGAATGCTTGTGATTTTTGCACATTAATTTTGTATCCTGAGACTTGCTGAAGTTGCTTATCAGCTTAAGGAGATTTTGGGCTGAGATGATTGGGTTTTCTAAAAATACAATCATGTCATCTGCAAAGAGGGACAATTTGACTTCTTCTTTTCCTAACTGAATACCCTTGATTTCTTTCTCTTGCCTGATGGCCCTAGCCAGAACTTCCAACACTATGTTGAATAGGAGTGGTGAGAGAGGGCATCCCTGTCTTGTGCCAGTTTTCAAAGGGAATTTTTCCAGTTTTTTCCCATTCAGTATGATACTGGCTGTGGGTTTGTCATAAATAGCTCTTATGATTTTGAGATAGGTTCCATCAATACAGAATTTATTGAGTGTTTTTAGCATGAAGGGCTGTTGAATTTTGTCAAAGGCCTTTTCTGCATCTATTGAGATAATCATGTGGTTTTTGTTTTTGGTTCTGTTTATATGCTGGGTTACATTTATTGATTTGCGTATGTTGAACCAGCCTTGCATCCCAGGGATGAAGCCCACTTGATCATGGTGGATAAGCTTTTTGATGTGCTGCTGGATCCGGTTTGCCAGTATTTTATTAAGGATTTTTGCATTGATGTTCATCAGGGATATTGGTCTAAAATTCTCTTTTTTTGTTGTGTCTCTGCCAGGCTTTGGTATTAGGATGATGTTGGCCTCATAAAATGAGTTAGGGAGGATTCCCTCTTTTTCTATTGATTGGAATAGTTTCAGAAGGAATGGTACCAGCTCCTCCTTGTACCTCTGGTAGAATTCAGCTGTGAATCCATCTGGTCCTGGACTTTTTTTGGGTGGTAGGCTATTAATTGTTGCCTTAATTTCAGAGCCTGCTATTGGTCTATTCAGGGATTCAACTTCTTCCTGGTTTAGTCTTGGAGGAGTGTAAGTGTCCAGGAAATTATCCATTTCTTCTAGATTTTCTAGTTTATTTGCACAGAAGTGTTTATAGTATTCTCTGATGGTAGTTTGTATTTCTGTGGGGTTGGTGGTGATATCCCCTCTATCATTTTTTATTGCGTCTATTTGATTCTTCTCTCTTTTCTTCTTTGTTAGTCTTGCTAGCGGTCTATCAATTTTGTTGATCTTTTCAAAAAACCAACTCCTGGATTCATTGATTTTTTGGAGGGTTTCTTGTGTCTCTATCTCCTTCAGTTCTGTTCTGATCTTAGTTATTTCTTGCCTTCTGCTAGCTTTTGAATGTGTTTGCTCTTGCTTCTCTAGTTCTTTTAATTGTGATGTTAGAGTGTCAGTTTTAGATCTTTCCTGCTTTCTCTTGTGGGCATTTAGTGCTATAAATTTCCCTCTACACACT
>NW_020251989.1:0-1545 GCF_003255815.1 Theropithecus gelada | reverse complement strand
TATATTTTTAAAACTTTTCACCTCTTCCTCCTAGTCCTCAAATACTGATTTGTTAATGAATTAAAACGTTTCCCAAAGTGTTTTCTGTGAAAGAATAATTGCAAAAGATACTCAAAGAAAAGTTAAGTACATGGAAAAATCCAAAGTATATGTTTTATTCATTACATTTGATGAATTTTTTTGTTGTACTTT
This sequence comes from Theropithecus gelada, assembly GCF_003255815.1. Lineage (NCBI taxonomy): Eukaryota > Metazoa > Chordata > Mammalia > Primates > Cercopithecidae > Theropithecus > Theropithecus gelada. Next base: position 1,353 of record NW_020251989.1, on the reverse strand, counting down.
TTCCTCTCGAGAGGGAGTCTTGCTCTGTTGCTCAGGCTGGAGTGCAGTGGCTTGATCCTGGCTCACTGCAACCTCTGCCTCTTGGGTTCAAGCAGTTCTCTGCCTCCGCCTCCTGAGTAGCTGGGATTACAAGCACCCTCCGCCTCGTCCAGCTAATTTTTTTTTTTTTTTTTTTTTTTTTTTTGAGGTGGAGTCTCGCTCTGTCGCCCAGGCTGGAGCGGAGTGTCACAGTCTTAGCTCACTGCAAGCTCCGTCTCCCGGGTTCACGCCATTCTCCTGCCTCAGCCTCCCAAGTAGCTGGCACTATAGGCGCCTGCCACCACACCCAGCTAATTTTTTGTATTTTTAGTAGAGGCGGGGTCTCACCATCTCAGCCAGGATGGTCTCAATCTCCTGACCTCATGATCCACCTGCCTTGGCCTCCCAAAGTGCTGAGATTATAGGCCTGAGCCACTGCGCCTGGTCCTAATTTTTGTATTTGTAGTAGAGACGGACTTTCACCATATTGGCCAGGCTAGTCTTGAACTCCTGACCTCATGATCCGCCCACCTCGGCCTCCCAAAGTGCTGGGATTACAGACGTGAGCTTCCATGCCTGGCCCATGTTTGATGATTTTTTTCGTCCTTTGTTCTTATAAAAATCATGGTTAGAAAGCAGAGCATAATTGTTCTTTACATAGATCCCAACTGATTAGGGTTTTTAGGGAGTTTTTTTGGCATTCAGTAAATGTTTTTATTTTTAGTGTGGAATGTTGTGTGTTTTTTATTATTAGAAAATATTTGTAGATTTATGCATATCAAATTCCATTCTTTTTTTTTGTTTGAGACAGAATCTCACTGTGTTGCCTAGGCTGGAATGCAGTGGCACCATCTCGGCTCACTGCAACCTCCGCCTTCCGAGTTCAAGGGATTCTGCCTCAACCTCCCAAGTAGCTGGGATTACAGATGTCTGCCACCACACCTGCCTAATTTTTTTTTTTTTTTTGAGATGTAGTCTCGCTCTGTTGCCCAGGCTAAAGTACAGTGGTATGATCTCGGCTCACTGCAACTTCTGCCTCCCGGGTTCAAGCAATTCTCCTGCCTCAGCCTCCCGAGTAGCTGGCATTACAGGTACCCGCCACCACTTACCTCCACCTCCCAGGTTCAAGCGATTCTCTGCCTCAGCCTCCCAAGTAGCTGGCATTACAGGTACCTGCCACCACTTACCTCCACCTCCCAGGTGGTTCAAACGATTCTCTGCCTCAGCCTCCTGAGTAGCTGCGATTACAGGCGCACGCCAGCACTCCTGGATAATTTTTGACTTTTTAGTAGAGACAGGGTGTCACCATGTTGGTCAGGCTGGTCTTGAACTCCT
>NW_020251988.1:0-1545 GCF_003255815.1 Theropithecus gelada | reverse complement strand
TCACAGAGTAGTTTCTCAGAAAGCTTCTTTCCAGATTTCATCTAAGGATATTTACTTTTTCACCATAGCCCTCTATGGGCTCCCAAATATCACTTGGCCAATTCCACAAGAACTGTCTTAGCGAAAGGCTTGTTGAGGGGAAAGCTGTAACTCTGTGAGATGATTTCCCAGAACACAAAGAAGTTTCTCAGAAAGCTTCTTTCTCTTTGTTATCGGAGGATATTCCCTTCGGCCCTGTAGCCTTCAAAGGGATCCAAAATATCTGTTCTCAGACTCCACAGAAATAAGGCTAACAAAGAGATCCACGACATACAGATGTAACTCTGTGAGATGAATTAACAAAACACTAAGCAGTTTTTCAGAAAGCTTTTTTCCAGATTTCATCTGAGGATATTTCCTTTTTTACCATAGCCCTCTACGGGCTTCCAAATATCACTTTGCCATTTCCACAAAACTGTCTTAGCGAAAGGCTTCTTGAGGGGAAACCTGTAACTCTGTGAGATGATTGCACAGAACACAAAGAAATTTCTCAGAAAGCTTCTTTCTCCTTGTTATCGGAGGATATTTCGTTTGGCCCTATGGTCTTCAAAGGGATCCGAAATATGTGTTCTCAGATTCCACAGAAAGAAGGCTAGCAAAGAGATCCACGAAATATAGATGTAACTCTGTTAGATGAATTAACAGAACACTAAGCAATTTCTCAGAAAGCCTCTTTTCAGATTTCATCAGATGATATTTCCTCTGATGGGCTTCCAAATATCACTTTGCCAATTCCTCAAGAACTGTCCTAGCGAAAGTCTTCTTGAAGTGAAAGCTGTAACTCTGTGAGACGATTTCACAGAACACAAAGAAGTTTCTCAGAAAGTTTCTTTCTCTTTGTTATCAGAGGATATTTCCTTTGGCCCTATAGACTTCAAAGGGATCCGAAATATCTGTTCTCATATTCCACAGAAATAAGGCTAGCAAAGAGATCCACGAAATACAGATGTAACCCTGTGAGATGAATTAACAGAACACTACGCAGTTTCTCAGAAACCTTCTTTCCAGATTTCATCTGGGGATATTTCCTTTTCCACCATAGCCCTCTATGGGCTTCCAAATATCACTTTGCTAATTGCACAAGAACTGTCTTAGCGAAAGGCTTCTTGAGGGGAAAGCTGTAAATCTGTGGGATGATTTCACAGAACAGAAAGAAGTTTCTCAGAAAGCTTCTTTCTCTTTGTTATCGGAGGATATTGCCTTTCGCCCTATAGTCTTCAAATGGATCCGAAATATCTGTTCTCAGATTCCACAGAAATCAGGCTAGCAAAGAGATCCACGAAATACAGATGTATCTCTCTGAGTGGAAGTCAGACATTACAGAGCAGGTTCTCAGAAAGATTCTTTCCAGATTTCATCTGAGGATATTTCATTTTTCACCATAGCCCTCTATGGGCTTCCAAATATCATTTTCCCATGTCCACAAGAACTGTCTTAGCGAAAGGCTTCTTAAGGGGAAAGCTGTAACTCTGTGAGATGATTTCACCGAAATATCTGTTCTCAGAT
>NW_020251987.1:0-1545 GCF_003255815.1 Theropithecus gelada | reverse complement strand
GTGGATCTCTTTGGTAGCTTCATTTCTGTGGATTCTGAGAACAGATATTTCGGATCCCTTTGAACGCTATAGGGCCAAAGGAAATATCCTCCGATAACAAAGAGAATGAAGCTTTCTGAGAAACTTCTTTCTGTTCTGTGAAATCATCTCACAGAGTTACAGCTTTCCCCTCAAGAAGCCTTTCGCTGAGACAGTTCTTGTGGAATTGGCAAAGTGATATTTCGAAGCCCATAGAAGGCTATGGTGAAAAAGGAAATATCCTCAGATGAAATCTGGAAAGAAGCCTTCTGAGAAAATGCTTAGTGTTCTGTTAATTCATCTCACAGAGTTACATCTGTATTTCGTGGATCTCTTCGCTAGCCTTCTTTCTGTGGAATCTGAGAACAGATATTTCGGATCCCTTTGAAGACTATAGGGCCAAAGGAAATATCCTCCGATAACAAAGAGAAAGAAGCTTTCTGAGAAACTTCTTTGTGTTCTGGGAAATCATCTCACAGAGTTACATCGTTCCCCTCAAGAAGCCTTTCGCTAAGACAGTTCTTGTGGAATTGGTAAAGTGATGTTTGGAAGCCCATAGAGGGCTATGGTGAAAAAGGAAATATCCTCAGATGAAATATGGAAAGAAGCTTTCTGAGAAACTGCTTAGTGTTCTCTTAATTCATCTCACAGAGTTACATCTGTATTTCGTGGATCTCTTTGCTAGCCTTCCTTCTGTGGAATCTGAGAACAGATATTTCGGATCTCTTTGAAGACTATAGGGCCAAAGGAAATATCCTCCGATAACAAAGTGAAAGAAGCTTTCTGAGAAACTTCTTTGTGTTCTGTGAAATCATCTCAGAGAGTTACAGCTTTCCCCTCAAGAAGCCTTTCGCTAAGACAGTTCTTGTGGAATTGACAAAGAGATATTTGGAAGCCCTTAGAGGGCTATGATGAAAAAGGAAATATCCTCAGACGAAATCTGGAAAGAAGCTTTCTGAGACACTGCTCTGTGATGTGTGACTTCTACACACAGAGTTACATCTGTGTTTGGTGGATCTCTTTGCTAGCCTTCTTTCTGTGGAATCTAAGAACAGATACTTCGGTTCCCTTTGAAGACTATAGGACCAAAGGAAATATCCTTCGATAACAAAGAGAAAGAAGCTTTCTGAGAAACTTCTTTGTGTTCTGTGAAATCATCTCACAGAGTTACAGCTCTCCCCTCAAAAAGCCTTTCGCTAAGACAGTTCTTGTGGAATTGGAAATGTGATATTTGGAAGCCCTTAGAGGGCTATGGTGAAAAAGGAACTATCCTCAGATGAAATCTGGAAAGAAGCTTTCTGAGAAACTGCTTAGTGTTCTGTTAATTCATCTCACAGTGTTACATCTGTATTTCGTGGATCTCTTTGCTAGCCTTCTTTCTGAGGAATCTGAGAACAGATATTTCGGATCCCTTTGAAGACTGTAGGGCCAAAGGAAATATCCTCCGATAACAAAGAGAAAGAAGCTTTCTGAGAAACTCCTTTGTGTTCTGTGAAATCATCTCACAGAGTTACAGCTTTCCCCTCA
>NW_020251986.1:0-1545 GCF_003255815.1 Theropithecus gelada | reverse complement strand
ACTGGCAAACTGGATAAAGAGTCAAGACCCATCAGTCTGCTGTATTCCGGAGACCCATCTCATATGCAGAGACATACATAGGCTCAAAATAAAGGGATGGAGGAAGATTTACCAAGCAAATGGAGAACAAAAAAAAGTAGGGATTGCAATACTAGTCACTGATAAAACAGACTTTAAACCATCAAAGATCAAAAGGGACAAAGAAGGTCATTACATAATGGTAAAAGGATCAATTCAACAGGAAGAGCTAACTATCCTAAATATATATGCACCCAATACGGGAGCACCCAGATTCATAAAGCAAGTCCTTAGAGACTTACAAAGAGACTTCGACTCCCATACAATAATAATGGGAGACTTCAACACTCCACTGTCAACATTAGACAGATCAACGAGACAGAAAGTTAACAAGGATATCCAGGAATTGAACTCATCTCTGCAGCAAGCAGACCTAATAGACATCTATAGAATTCTCCACCCCAAATCAACAGAATATACCTTCTTCTCAGGACCACATCGCACTTACTCCAAAATTGACCACATAATTGGAAGTAAAGCACTCCTCAGCAAATGTACAAGAACAGAAATTAAAACAAACTGTCTCTCAGACCACAGTGCAATCAAACTAGAACTCAGGACTAAGAAACTCAATCAAAACCGCTCAACTACATGGAAACTGAACAACCTTCTCCTGAATAACTACAGGGTACATAATGAAATGAAGGCAGAAATAAAGATGTTCTTTGAAACCAATGAGAACAAAGATACAACATACCAGAATCTCTGGGACACATTTAAAGCAGTGTGTAGAGGGAAATTTAAGGCACTAAATGCCCACAAGAGAAAGCAGGAAAGATCTAAAATTGACATTCTAATATCACAATTAAAAGAGCTAGAGAAGCAAGAGCAAACGCATTCAAAAGCTAGCAGAAGGCAACAAATAACTAAGATCAGAGCAGAACTGAAGGAGATAGAGACCCAAAAAACCCTCCAAAAAAATCAATGAATCCAGGAGTTGGTTTTTCGGAAAGATCAACAAAATTGACAGACCGCTAGCAAGACTAATAAAGAAAAAAAGAGAAAAGAATCACATAGGCGCAATAAAAAATGAAAAATGGGATATCACCACTGACCCCACAGCAATACAAACTACCATCAGAGAATACTATAAACACCTATACGCAAATAAACTAGAAAATCTAGAAGAAATGGATAATTTCCTGGACACTTACACTCTTCCAAGACTAAACCAGGAAGAGGTTGAATCCCTGAATAGACCAATAGCAGGCTCTGAAATTGAGGCAATAATTAATAGCTTACCAACGAAAAAAGTCCAGGACCAGATGGATTCACAGCTGAATTCTACCAGAGGTACAAGGAGGAGCTGGTACCATTCCTTCTGAAACTATTCCAATCAATAGAAAAAGAGGGAATCCTCCCTAACTTATTTTATAAGGCCAACATCATCGTGATACCAAAGCCTGGCAGAGACACAACCAAGAAAGAGAATTTTAGACCAATATCCCTGATGAACATCGATGCAAA
>NW_020251985.1:0-1545 GCF_003255815.1 Theropithecus gelada | reverse complement strand
CTTAACTTTTCCCTTTGGTATAGTGAATTTGGAGTCCTGAAATTTTACTTTCCTTTCACACTCAGTATTGGAGTTTTTTTACTGTTATGATTTAAATCCCCACCTTTTTGGCACCCGTGACCAGTTTCATCGAAGACAGTTTTTCCATGGACCAGTGGAGGTGGCGGAAAGCAGAGGGAAATGGTTTTGGATGAAACTGTTGCACCTCAGATGACCAGGCATTAGTGTTTCATAAGGAGCATGCAACCTAGATCTCTCGCATGCAGAGCTCACAATAGGGTTCGTGCCTCTATGAGAATCTAATTCCACCACTGATCTGACAGGAGGCGGAACTCTGGTGGTCATGCTCATGCTCTCTCGCCCATCAATCAACTCCTGCTGTGTGGTCTGGTTCCTACCAGGCCAGGAACTTCTACCAGTCTGCAGCCCGGGGGTTAGGGACCTCTGGTTTAAATTATGCCACTATAGCAGAACACCTGAGACTGGATAACTTATAACAAACAGAAATTTGTTTCATTCATGGTGTCAAGGATGGGAATTCCCAGATCAAGGGACTGTATCTGGTAGAAAACAAAAGGGCAAGAAAGGGTGAGAGGTAGGGGGAAATAGAGGTCAAACTGAGAGCCTCAGGTCCTTTTATGAGGAGCCTTAACCCATTAATGAAGGCAGAGCTCTGATGGTTCAATTACCTCTCAAAGGTCCCATTTCTTAAAAATGTTGCATTCGGGATGAAATATCCAACACAGGCTTTTTTGGGGAAACATTCAAACGACAGTAGTTATAAAGGATACAAATAAGCAGCCAGATGAAGAGGTGCACACGGTAAGGTCTGGAAGGGCTCTGAGCACAGGAGCCTCTGTCCCCATGGAGATGGAGTTCACCACCCTCCCAGCACGTGGACACACGGATGTGCTCACCACCTGGGAAGCTCTCCGAAACCCAATCTCCAGAGGTTTCTATGTCAATTTCATTGTTTGGCAAGATTAATTAAATCGCCAGCCATTGTGTGACTGAACTCAACCTGGAGCCTCTTTTTCCTTCCCAGACTTTAGGGATGGGGCTAAAAGTTCCAATCCTCTAATCACACCTTCGTGTTTCTGGCAACCAGCCCCCATTCTGAAGCTATCTAGGAGCCCCTCACCCCATAGTCATCTCATTGCCATATTGAAGTTATGTTTATCACTGAGGAGACTGCAAATGTTCTAGAACCCGGTTGTCAGGAAACAGGGACAAAGATTAAATACTTTTATTGGACACAGATCACATCCTGGTTTTGACCACATTATCTCTTTTTATAATATTTATTATTTTATTTTAGAGATAATCTCTTGCTCTGTAGCCCGGGGTAGAATGCAGTGGCACAATCATAGCTCACTGTAACCTCGAATTCCTGGACTCAAGTGATCCTTCTGCCTCGGCCTCCTGAGTAGATAGCATTACAGGTGCACACCACCATGTCCAACTAATTTTTAAATATTTTGTAGGAATGGGTCTCACTATTTTGCCCAGGCTGGTCTCAAACTCCTGGCCTTAAACAATGTTCCT
>NW_020251984.1:0-1546 GCF_003255815.1 Theropithecus gelada | reverse complement strand
GAGTTACAGCTTTCCCGTCAAGAAGCCTTTCGCTAAGTCAGTTCTTGTGCAATTGGCAAAGTGATATTTGGAAGCCCATAGAGGGCTATGTTGAAAAAGGAAATATAATCAGATGAAATCTGGAAAGAAGCTTTCTGAGAAACTGCTTAGTATTGTGTTAATTCATCTCACAGAGTTACATCTGTATTTCGTGGATGTCTTTGCTAGCCTTATTTCTGTGTAATCTGAGAACAGATATTTCGGATCCCTTTGAAGACTATAGGGCCAAAGGAATTATCCTACGATAGCAAAGATAAAGAACACTTCTGAGAAACATCTTTGTGTTCTGTGAAATCATCTCACAGAGTTACAGCTTTCCCCTCGAGAAGCCTTTTGTTAAGATAGTTCTAGTGGTACTGGCAAAGTGATATTTGGAAGCCCATAGAGGGCTATGGTGAAAAAGGAAATATCCTCAGATGAAATCTGGAAAGAAGCTTTCTGAGAAACTGCTCTGTGATGTGTGAATTCCACTCAGAGAGTTACATCTGTATTTCGTGGATCTCTTTGCTAGCCATATTTCTGTGGAATCTGAGAAAAGATATTTCGTATCCTTTTGAAGACTATAGGGCCAAAGGAAATATCCTCCGATAAAAAAGAGAAAGAATCTTTCTGACACACTTCTTTGTGCTCTGTGAAATCATCTCACAGAGTTACAGTTTTCCCCTCAAGAAGCCTTTCGCTAAGACAGTTCTTGTGTAATTGTCAAAGTGACATTTCGAAGCCCCTGGAGGACTATGGTGAAAAAGGAAATATCCTCACATGAAATCTGGAAACAAGCTTTCTGAGAAACTGCTTAGTGTTCTGTTAATTCATCTCACAGAGTTAAATCTGTATTTCATGGATCTCTATGCTAGCCTCATTTCTGTGGAATCTGAGAACAGATATTTCGGATCCCTTTGAGGACTATAGGGCCAAAGGAAATATACTCCGATAATAAACAGAAACAAGCTTTCTGAGAAACTTCTTTGTGTTCTGTAAAATCATCTCACAGAGTTACAGCATTCCCCTCAAGAAGCCTTTCGCTAAGACAGTTCTTGTGGAATTGGCAAAGTGATATTTGGAAGCCCATAGAGGGCTATGGTGAAAAAGGAAATATCCTCAGATGAAATCTGGAAAGAAGCTTTCTGAGAAACTGCTCTGTGATGTGTGACCTCCACTCAGAGATTTACATCTGTATTTCGTGGATCTCTTTGCTAGCCTTATTTCTGTGGAATCTGAGAACAGATATTTCGGATTCCTTTGAAGACTATTGGGCCAAAGGAAATATCCTCCGATTACACAGAGAAAGAAGCTTTCTGAGAATCGTCTTTGTGGTCCCTGAAATCATCTCACAGAGTTACAGCTTTCCCCTTAAGAAGCCTTTCGCTAAGACAGGTCTTGTGGAATTCGCAAAGTGATATTTGGAAGCCCATAGAGAGCTATGGTGAAAAAGGAAATATCCTCAGATGAAATCTGGAAAGAAGCTTTCTGAGAAACTGCTCTGTGATGTGTGACTTCCACTCACAGA
>NW_020251983.1:0-1546 GCF_003255815.1 Theropithecus gelada | reverse complement strand
AATTAAAATATGAACTCTACAAAATTTGTTCCATACCTTGAGACACTTCAGGAATAAATTTTAGAATTCCAAAATCACTCTCCTACACGGGGTAGGCATCATACATTTTATTCAGTTCCTCTCTTACTTTTGTGGTGGCAAATTTAAACAGTCTTTCTTTTTGCAATCTTGTTTTTAATAATTGTAATAAATTGCTAAAAGTTTCAAAAGAAGCTTTTAGTTATTTATTTGCTGAGTAGTTTGATTAAAGATTTCCCACTGATTTGGAACTAAATGCAAGGTAAGTCTAGAAGACCCAATTACGCACACACAAACACACACAAATCTATTGTAAGTCATTTAGATGGATTTATAAACTACTTTCTCTGAGGCTATGCACTTCTAAAATCTGACTAATGATGGAGCAAAAAGGAAGAAAGCATATATTGCCCTGATTAAGGACTTCTTGACACCTCTATTAGCATTGTTGTGGAAATGTTGCATTTTAATAATGTAAAAAATTTGTAAGTTTTAATATCTGCAACTTTCTTTTCAATTAGAGGCATATTGCAGCTTAAGACTCAGGTATAAATTATTTGTTCACTAAAAACAGTTCCAACTTGATTTCTACTCTATCCTTTTTTTTTTTTTTTTTTTTTTGGAGACTGAATCTCGCTCTGTCGCCCAGGCTGGAGTGCAGTGGTGTGATCTCAGCTCACTGCAACCTCAACCTCCCAAATTCAAGTAATTCTCATGCTTCAGCCGGCTGAGTAGCTGGGACTACAGTCACGTGCCCCCATGCCTGGCTATTTTTGAATTTTTAGTTGAGACGGGGTTTTGCCATGGCAGCTCTCAAACTCCTGACTTCAGGTGATCTGCCCGTCTCGGCCTCCCAAAGTGCTGGGATTACAGGCATAAGTCACTGCGCCTGGCCTGTTCTATACTTTTAAAATTTGATAATAGCACATTTTTACATGATGCTGTGTAACACTAACATTTGTATCACCACAAGAATAACGATACCAGCAATATTGAATAGTTAACTGCAAGTTACATCTTGCATTTTTAAAGGCAGCAAATGATACATCTTCAACAGAATGAATGTTCAAAAGCTTTACTTTTATTTAATGATTTAATAAAAATGAAGTTATTCATATTAACTGAATGGGCTTTTCTGTTGGAAGCATCTGATAATACACACATTATATCCGCATCACTTAACCATCTGTGAAATTCTGCTCATGGAGGTAACACAATAACAGCTATCATGTCATTGAGTAAATTCATAAGAAAACTTGAATTTGAGAAAGAAGGAAATTAATGAGCACTGACATTTATCTACATGAAAAGTCCCAGAGTGACATGGCTGCAGGCGTCAGTCACTGTCTCTGGCTGTCTGACAAGAGTTACCAGCTTTTGAGGCTGATGATGCTGGTTCTTCTGCTTTTCATGTGATTGGTGGTGTCACTGCGTTTACTGCGAATGATAAACGTTCACAAACATTTTGCATAAGTAGACATCATAATCAACTTTCTGGAGAAACAGAAATCCAATAACTTAATTTTTT
>NW_020251982.1:538-1546 GCF_003255815.1 Theropithecus gelada | reverse complement strand
ATTTCAAAGAACACAAAGAAGTTTCTCAGAAAGCTTCTTTCTCTTTGTTATAGGAGGATATATCCTTTGGCCTTATAGTCTTCAAAGGGATCCGAAATATCTGTTCTCACATTCCACAGAAATAAGGCTAGCAAAGAGATCGACGAAATACGGATGTAACTCTGTGAGATGAATTAACAGAACACTAATCAGTTTCCCAGAAAGCTTCTTTCCAGATTTCATCCGAGGATATTTCCTTTTTCACGATCGCCCTCTTTGGGCTTCCAAATATCACTTTGCCAATTCCACAAGAATTGTCTTAGCGAAAGGCTTATTGAGGGGAAAGCTGTAACTCTCTGAGATGATTTCACAGAACACAGAAAGTTTCTTAGAAAGCTTCTTTCTCTTTGTTATCGGACGATATTTCCTTTGGCCCTATAGTCTTCAAAGGGATTCGAATATCTGTTCTCAGATTCCACAGAAATAAGGCTAGCAAAGAGATCCACGAAATACAGATGTAACTGTGTGAGATGAATTAACAGAACACTCAGCAGTTTCTCAGAAATCTTCTTTCCAGATTTCATCTGCGGATATTTCCTTTTTCACCATAGCCCTCTATGGGCTTCCATATATCACTTTGCCAACTCCACAAGAACTGTCTTAGCGAAAGGCTTCTTGAGCGGAAAGCTGTAACTCTCTGAGATGAGTTCACAGAAGACAAAGAAGTTTCTCAGAAAGCTTCTTTCTCTTTGTTATCGGAGGATATTTCCTTTGGCCCTATAGTCTTCTAAGGGATGCGAAATATCTGTTCTCAGATTCCACAGAAATAAGGCTAGCAAAGAGATCCACGAAATACAGATGTAACTCTGTTAGATGAATTAAAAGAACACTCAGCAGTTTCTCAGAAGGCTTCTTCCCAGATTTCATCTGAGGATATTTTCTTTCTCACCATAGCCCTCTATGGGCTTCCAAATATCACTTTGCCAATTCCACAAGAACTGTCTTAGCGAAAGGCTTCTTGAGGGGAAA
>NW_020251982.1:0-517 GCF_003255815.1 Theropithecus gelada | reverse complement strand
AGGGGAAAGCTGTAACTCTGTGAGATGATTTCACAGAACACAAACAAGTTTCTCAGAAATCTTCTTTCTCCTAGTTATCGGAGGATATTTCCTTTGGCCCTATAGTCTTCAAAGGGATCCGATATATCTGTTCTCAGATTCCACAGAAATAAGGCTAGCAAAGAGATACACGAAATACAGATGTAACCCTGTGAGATGAATTAACAGAACACTCAGGAGTTTCTCAGAAAGCTTTTTTCCAGATTTCATCTGAGGATATTTCCTTTTTCACCATCGCCCTATATCGGCTTCCAAATATCACTTTGCCAATTCCACAAGAACAGTCTTAGCGGAAGGCTTCTTGAGGGGAAAGCTGTAACTCTGTGAGATGATTTCACAGAACTCAAAAAGTTTCTCACAAAGATTCTTTCTCTTTGTTATCCGGGGATATTTCCTTTGGCCCTATAGTCATCAAAGGGATTCGAAATATTTGTTCTCAGACTCCACAGAAATAAGGCTAGCAAAGAGGTCCACGAAA
>NW_020251981.1:0-1546 GCF_003255815.1 Theropithecus gelada | reverse complement strand
TCATGACACCTTAACTAGACACCAAGTCTTCAGGTTGATACCCAAGTTCCAGGTGGACACCAGGTCAAAGATGAACACAAGACCTAAGGTTGACACTCAAGCCCCAAGTGGACACCAGGCCCTAGGTGAATATTATGAGCCAGGGGATCATTAGGACCCAGCTGCATACCACCTCCCAGGTTTACACGAAGCCCCCAGTGGTTTCCTAAGCTCTAGTTGGACATGAGGCCTCTAGCAGACACCCAGAACTAAGGTAGACATCAAGTATCAGATGGACATCTGGCCACAGATCAACATCAAGCCTCACATGGATCCTTAGTCCCCTGGTAGACATCAGGCCCCAGTTTGACATCAGTTTCTGGGTGGATCCCTAAGCCCTAGGTGGATATCCAGTCTCCAGCTGAATATCGGTCTCCAGGTGGACACCCAGGCCCCAGGTAGTTAACAGGTACCAGGTGAACACAAGGCCCCAGGCAGACATCAGGCACCAGGTGGACACTCAGACCCTAAGAGAACATCTGTCACCAGGTTGACATCCCTCTCAAGGTGTACATTAGGCAACAGATGTATACCCAGGTCCAAAGCAGACATGAGTCCCCAGTAAAACTCAAGGCCCCAGGAGGACACTCAAGCCCTAGGTGGATGCCCAGATCCCAGGTAACTACAAGGCCCCAGGTGGATATCAGATTCCAGATGAATATTAGGCCCCAAGTGGATACCTAGGCACCAGGTAGACACCAGACCCTAGGTGCACCCCCCAGCCTTCAGGTGCACACTAGACCCCCCGGTGATCACAAGGCTCCAGGTGAGCACCCAGTCTAAGGTAGACACCATGACCCAGGTGGTCATTAGGCCACAGCTGAACACCAATCTCGAGTGAACACCAGATCCCAGGTGGGTACCTAGTCTCCAGGTGGATATCAGGCCACAGGTGGACACCCAGCCCCCTGATGAACATCAAGCTTCAGGTGGACATCATGCCTCAGGTGAACTCCAGGTCTCAGCCCAGCTGAACATCAGGCCCCAGGTGGATGCCTAGGTTCCAGGTGCACATCTGGTCACAGTTGGATATTCGGCCCCAGGTGAACATCACGCCATGAGTGGATAAACAGTCCTCAGGTGGACATCAGGTCAAAGGTGAACATCAGTACTCGGGTGGACATCAGGCTCCAGGTTAACATCAAGCCCAAGGTGGACACTGAACTAGAGGTTTACATCAGGCCCCAGGTTGACACCCAGGCTCAGGTGAACATTAGGCCCCAGGTAGAAACTAGGCCCCAGGTGGATACCTAGGCCCCTAGTAAACCTCAGATTCTAGGTTGACATTCAGGCCCCCAGTAGTCATTTGGTCCCATGTGGACACTCAGACGCCAGGTTCACATGATGTCTCAACTGGACACCAAGGGGCCAGTTTGATACCCAAGTCCTAGGTGAGTGCCAGGTCCAAGGTTACACTCGGGCCCCAAGTGGACACCAGGCCCTAGGTGAATAATACAACCCAGTGGTCATTAGGACCCAGATGGATACCAGTCCCCAGGTTAACAGG
>NW_020251980.1:0-1548 GCF_003255815.1 Theropithecus gelada | reverse complement strand
CCTACAAGGCACAAGTATACATATGTAACAAACCTGCACGTTATGCACATGTACCCTACAACTTACAGTATAATAATAATAACTAAATTTTAAAAAAATAAATAAATAAATAAATAAATGAATAAATAAATAAAAAAAAAGAAAGAGAAAGAAGCTTTCTGAGAAACTTCTTTGTGTTCTATGAAATCATCTCACAGAGTTACAGCGTTCCCCTCAAGAAGCCTTTCGCTAAGACAGTTCTTGTGGAATTGGCAAACTGATATTTGGAAGGACATAGAGGGCTTTGTTGAAAAAGGAAATATCCTCAGATGAAATCAGCAAATAATCCTTCTGAGAAACTGCTTAGTGTTCTGTTAATTCATCTCACAGAGTTACATCTCTGTATCGTGGATCTCTTTGCTAGCCTTCTTTCTGTTTATTCTGAGAAAGATATTTCGGATCCCTTTAAAGACTATAGGGCCAAAGGAAATATCTTCCCATAACAAAGAGAAAGAAGCTTTCTGAGAAACTTCTTTGTGTTCTGTGAAATCCTCTCACAGAGTTACATCTTAGCCCTCAAGAAGCTTTTCGATAAGACAGTTCTTTTGCAATTGGCAAAGTGATATTAAGAAGCCCATAGAGGGCTATGGTGAAAAAGGAAATAGCCACAGATGAAATCTGCAAAGAAGCTTTCTGAGAAACTGCTTAGTGTTCTGTGAATTCATATCACAGAATTACATCTGTATTTCGTGGATCTCTTTGCTAGCCTTATTTCTGTGGAATCTGAGAACAGATATTTCGGATCCCTTTGAGGACTATAGGGCCAAAGGAAATATCCTCCGATAACAACGAGAAAGAAGCTTTCTGATAAACTTCTTTTTGTTCTGTGAAATCATCTCACAGAGTTACAGCTTTCCCCNATCCTTTCGCTAAGACAGTTCTTGTGGAATTGGCAAAGTGATATTTGGAAGCCCATAGAGGGCTATGGTGAAGAAGGAAATATCCTCACATGAAATCTGGGAAGAAGCTTTCTGAGAAACTGCTTAGTGTTCTGTCAATTCATCTCACAGAGTTAGATCTGTATTTCCTGGATCTCTTTGCTAGCCTTATTTCTGTGGAATCTTAGAACAGATATTTCGGATCCCTTTGAAGACTATAGGTCCAAAGGAAATATCCTCCGATAACAAAGAGGAAGAAGCTTTCTGAGAAACTTCTTTGTGTTCTGTGAAATCATCTCACAGAGTTACAGCTTTCCCCTGAAGAAGCCTTTCGCTAAGACAGTTCTTGTGAAATTGGCAAACTGATATTTGGAAGAATATAGAGGGCTTTGTTGAAAAAGGAAATATCCTCAGATGAAATCTGCAAAGAAGCTTTCTGAGAAACTGCTTAGTGTTCTGTGAACTCATCTCACAGAGTTACATCTCTATTTCGTGAATCTCTTTGTTCTCCTTATTTCTGTGGAATCTGAGAACAGATATTTCGGATCCCTTTGAAGACTATAGGGCCAAAGGAAATATCCTCCCATAACAAAGAGATAGAAACTTTCTGAGAAACTTCTTTGTGTTCTGT
>NW_020251979.1:0-1547 GCF_003255815.1 Theropithecus gelada | reverse complement strand
CCCGCCTCGGCCTCCCAAAGTGCTGGGATTACAGGCATGAGCCACCGCGCCTGGCCTCTTTTTCTTCTTTTTTCTTTTGGTTTCTCTTCTCGCTTCATTTCATTCATTTGATCCTCAATTGCTGATACTCTTTCTTCCAGTTGATCGAGTCTGTTACTGAAGCTTGTGCATTTGTCACGTATTTCTCGTGTCATGGTTTTCATCTCTTTCATTTCATTTATGACCTTCTCTGCATTAATTACTCTAGCCATCAATTTTTCCACTTTTTTTTCAAGATTTTTAGTTTCTTTGCGCTGGATACGTAATTCCTCCTTTAGCTCTGAGAAGTTTGATGGACTGAAGCCTTCTTCTCTCATCTTGTCAAAGTCATTCTCCGTCCAGCTTTGATCCGTTGCTGGCAATGAGCTGCGCTCCTTTGCCGGGGGAGATGCGCTCTTGTTTTTTGAATTTCCAGCTTTTCTGCCCTGCTTTTTCCCCATCTTTGTGGTTTTGTCTGCCTCTGGTCTTTGATGATGGTGACGTACTGATGGGGTTTTGGTGTAGGTGTCCTTCCTGTTTGATAGTTTTCCTTCTAACAGTCAGGACCCTCAGCTGTAGGTCTGTTGGAGATTGCTTGAGGTCTACTCCAGACCCTGTTTGCCTGGGTGTCAGCAGCAGAGGCTGCAGAAGATAGAATATTGCTGAACAGCGAGTGTACCTGTCTGATTCTTGCTTTGGAGGCTTCCTCTCAGGGGTGTACTCCACCCTGTGAAGTGTGGGGTGTCAGACTGCCCCTAGTGGGGGATGTCTCCCAGTTAGGCTACTCAGGGGTCAGGGACCCACTTCAGCAGGCAGTCTGTCCCTTCTCAGATCTCAACCTCTGTGTTGGGAGATCCACTGCTCGCTTCAAAGCTGTCAGACAGAGTCGTTTGCGTCTGCAGAGGTTTCTGCTGCTTTTGTTGTTATCTGTGCCCTGTCCCCAGAGGTGGAGTCTACAGAGACAGGCAGGTTTCCTTGAGCTGCTGTGAGCTCCACCCAGTTCGAGCTTCCCAGTGGCTTTGTTTACCTACTTAAGCCTCAGCAATGGCGGGCACCCCTCCCTCAGCCTCGCTGCTTCCTTGCTGCGATATCGCAGACTGCTGTGCTAGCAATGAGGGAGGCTCCGTGGGCGTGGGACCCTCCCGGCCAGGTGTGGGATATTATCTCCAGGTGTGCCTGTTTACTTAAAGCGCAGTATTGGGGTGGGAGTTACCCGATTTTCCAGGTGTTGTGTGTCTCAGTTCCCCTGGCTAGGAAAAGGATTCCCTTTCCCCTTGCACTTCCCAGGTGAGGTGATGCCTCGCCCTGCTTCAGCTCTCCCTGGTCGGGCTGCGGCAGCTGACCAGCACCGATTGTCCGGCACTCCCTAGTGAGATGAACCCAGTACCTCAGTTGAAAATGCAGAAATCACCGGTCTTCTGTGTCGCTTGCGCTGGGAGTTGGAGACTGGAGCTGTTCCTATTCGGCTATCTTGCTCCCTACTTGCATTGTTTTGTTAGGTTTTATATTTCCAGGTTGCTATTTCCCCA
>NW_020251978.1:0-1547 GCF_003255815.1 Theropithecus gelada | reverse complement strand
TCCCTTTGAAGACTATAGGGCCAAAGGAAATATCCTCCGATAACAAAGAGAAAGAAGCTTTCTGAGAAACTTCATTGTGTTCTGTGAAATCATCTCACAGAATTACATCTTTCCCCTCAAGAAGCCTTTCGCTAAGACAGTTCTTGTGGAAATGGCAAAGTGATATTTGTAAGCCCATAGAGGGCAAGGGTGGAAAAGGAAATATCCTCAGATGAAATCTGGAAAGAATCTTTCTGAGAAACCGCTCTGTGATGTGTGACTTCCACTCACAGAGTTACATCTGTATTTCGTGGATCTCTTTGCTTGCCTTATTTCTGTGGAATCTGAGAACAGATATTTCGGATCCCTTTGAAGACTATAGGACCAAAGGAGAAAACCTCCGATAACAAAGCGAAAGAAGCTTTCTGAGAAACTTCTTTGTGTTCTGTGAAATCTTCTCACAGAGTCACAGCTTTCCCGTCAAGAAGCCTTTCGCTAAGACCGTTCTTGTGGAATTGGCAAAGTGATATTTGGAAGCCCATAGAGGGTTATGGTGAAGAAGGAATTATCCTCAGATGAAATCTGGAAAGAAGTTTTCTGAGAAACTGCTCTGTGATGTGTGACTTCCACTCAGAGGGTTACATCTGTATTTCGCGGATCTCTTTGCTAGCTGTATTTCTGTGGAATCTGAGAACAGATATTTCGGATCCCTTTGAAGACTAAAGGGCCAAAGGAAATATCCTCCGATAACAAAGAGAAAGAAGCTTTCTGAGAATCTTCTTTGTGTTCTGTGAAATCATCTCACAGAGTTAAAGCTTTCCCGTCAAGAAGCCTTTCCCTAAGACAGTTCTTGTGGAATTGGCAAAGTGATATTTGGAAGCCCGTAGAGGGCAATGGTGAAAAAGGAAATATCCTCAGGTGAAATCTGGAAAGAAGCTTTATGAAAAACTGCTTAGTGTTCTGTTAATTCATCTCACAGAGTAACATCTGTTTCTCCTGGATCTCTTTGCTAGCCTTATTTCTGTGGAATCTCAGAACAGATATTTCAGATCCCTTTGAAGACTACAATTCCAAAGCAAATATCCTCCGATAACAAAGAGAAACAAGCTTTCTCAGAAACTTCTTCGTGTTCAGTGAAATCATCTCACAGAGTTACAGCTTTCCCGTCAAGAAGCCTTTCGCTAAGACAGTTTTGTGGAATTGGCAAAGTGATATTTGGAAGCCCATAGAGGGCTATGGTGAAAAAGGAAACATCCTCAGATGAAATCTGGAAAGAAGCTTTCTGAGAAACTGCTTAGTGTTCTGTTAATTCATGTCACAGAGTTACATTTGTATTTCGTGGATCTATTTGCTAGCCTTATTTCTGTGGAATCTGAGAACAGATACTTCGGATTCCTTAGAAGACTATAGGGCCAAAGGAAATATCCTCCGATAACAAAGAGAAAGAAGCTTTCTGAGAAACTTCTTTGTATTCTGTGAAATCATCTCACAGAGTTACAGCTTTCACGTGAAGAAGCCTTTCGCTAAGACAGTTCTTGTGGAATTGGCAAAGTGATATTTGGAAGCCC
>NW_020251977.1:0-1547 GCF_003255815.1 Theropithecus gelada | reverse complement strand
AAGCTGTAACTCTGTGAGATGATTTCAAAGAACACAAAGAAGTTTGTGAGAAAGCTTCTCTCTCTTTGTTATCGGAGGATATTTCCTTCGCCCTATAGTCTTCTAAGGGATCCGAAATATCTGTTCTCAGATTCCACAGAAATAAGGCTAGCAAAGAGATCCACGAAATACAGATATAGCTCTGTGAGATGGATTAACAGAACACTAAGCAGTTTCTCAGAAAGCTTCTTTCCAGATTTCATCTGAGGATATTTCCTTTTTCACCATAGCCCTCTATGGGCTTCCAGATATCACTTTGCCAATTCCACAAGAACGCTCTTAGCGAAAGGCTTCTTGAGGGGAAAGCTGTAACTCTGTGAGATGATTTCACAGAACACAAAGAAGTTTCCAAGACATCTTCTTTCTCTTTGTTATCGGAGGATATTTCCTTTCGCCCTATCGTCTTCAAAGGGATCCGAAATATCTGTTCTCAGATTCCACAGAAATAAGGCTAGCCAAGATATCCAGGAAATACACATGTAACTCTGTGAGATGAATTAACAGAACACTAAGCAGTTTCTCAGAAAGCTTCTTTCCAGATTTCATCGGAGGATATTTCCTTTTTCACCATAGCCCTCTATGGGCTTCCAGATATCACTTTGCGAATTCCACAAGAATTCTCTTAGCGAAAGGCTTCTTGAGGTGAAAGCTGTAATTCTCTGAGATGATTACACAGAACCCGAAGAAGTTTCTCAGAAAGCTTTTTTCTCTTTGTTATCGGAGCATGTTTCCTTTGGCCCTATAGTCTTCATAGGGATTCGAATTATGTGTTCTCAGCTTCCACAGAAATAAGGCTAGCAAAGAGATCCATGAAATACACATGTAACTCTGTGAGATGAATTAACAGACCACTAAGCAGTTTCTCAGAAAGCTTCTTTCCAGGTTTCATCGGAGGATATTTCCTTTTTCACCATTGCCCTCTATGGGCTTCCAAATATCACTTTGCCAATTCGACAAGAACTGTCTTAGCGAAAGGCTTCTTAAGGGCAAAGCTGTAACTCTGTGAGATGATTTCAAAGAACGCAAAGAAGATTCCAAGACATTTTCTTTCTCTTTGTTATCGGAGGATATTTCCTTTGGCCCTATAGTCTTTAAGGGGATCCGAAATATCTGTTCTCACATTCCACAGAAATAAGGCTAGCAAAGAGATCCACGAAATACAGATGTAACTCTGTGAGATGAATTAACAGAAAACTAAGCAGTTTCTCAGAAAACTTCTTTCCAGATTTCATCTGAGGTTATTTCCTTTTTCACCATAGCCCTCTAGGGGCTTCCAAATATCACTTTGCCAATTCCACAAGAACTGTCTTAGCGAAAGGCTTCTTGACGGGAAAGCTGTAACTCTGTGAGATGATTTCAAAGAACGCAAAGAAGATTCCAAGACATTTTCTTTCTCTTTGTTTTCGGAGGATATTTCCTTTGGCCCTATAATCTTCAAAGGGATCCGAAATATCTGTTCTCAGATTCCACAGAAATAAGGCTAGCAAAGAGATCCACGAAATACATAT
>NW_020251976.1:0-1548 GCF_003255815.1 Theropithecus gelada | reverse complement strand
TAACTCTGTGAGATGAATTAACAGAACACTAAGCAGTTTCTCAGAAAGCTTCTATCCAGTTTTCATCGGAGGATATTTCCTTTTTCACGATAGCCCTCTAGGGGCTTCCAAATATCACTTTTCAAATTCCACAAGAACTGTCTTAGCGAAAGGCTTCTTGAGGGGAAAGCTGTAACTCTGTGAGATGATTTCACAGAACACAAAGAAGTTTCTCAGAAAGCTTCTTTCTCTTTGTTATCAGAGCATATTTCCTTTGGCCCTAGACTCTTCAAAGGGATCCGCAATATCTGTTCTCCGATTCCACAGAAATAAGGCTAGCAAAGAGATCCACGAAATACAGACGTAACTCTGTGAGTGGAAGTCTCACATCACAAAGCCGTTTCTTAGAAAGCTTCTTTCCAGTTTTTCTCTGAGGATATTTGTTCGTTCAGCAGAGCCCTCTATGGGCTTCCACATATCTCTTTGCGAATTATACAAGAACAGGCTTAGCGAGCGACTTCTTGAGGGGAAAGTTGTACCTCTGTGAGATGAATTAACAGAACACTAAGCAGTTTCTCAGAAAGCTTATTTCCAGATTTCCTCGGAGGATATTTCCTTTTTCACCGTAGCCCTCTATGGGCTTCCAAATATCACTTTCCAAATTCCACAAGAACTGTCTTAGCAAAAGGCTTCTTTAGGGGTAAGATGTAACTCTGTGAGATCATTTCACAGAACACGAAGCAGTTTCTCAGAAAGCTTCTTTCTCTTTCTTATAGGAGGATATTTCCTTCGGCCGTAGAGTCTTCAAAGGGATCCGAAATATCTGTTCTCAGATTCCACAGAAATAAGGCTAGCAAAGAGATCCACGAAATACAGATGTAACTCTGTGAGTGAAAGTCACACATCACAAAGCAGTTTCTCAGAAAGCTTCTTTCCAGTTTTTCTCTGAGGATATTTTCTTTTTCACCGTAGCCCTCTAAGGGCTTCCAAATATGACTTTGCGAATTCCACAAGAACAGGCTTAGTGAGCGGCTTCTTTATTGGAAAGCTGTAACTCTCTGAGATGAATTAACAGAACACTAAGCAGTTTCTCAGAAAGCTTGTTTTCAGATTTCATCGGAGGATATTTCCTTTTTCACCATAGCCCTCTATAAGCTTCCGAATACCACTTTGCAAATTGCACAAGAAATGCCTTAGTGAAGGGCTTCTGGAGGGGAAAGCTGTAACTCTGTGAGATGATTTCACAGAACTCAAAGAAGTTTCTCAGAAAGCTTGTTTACCTTTGTTATTGGAGGATATTTCCTTTGGCCCTATAGTCTTCAAAGGGATCAGAGATATCTGTTCACAGATTCCACAGAAATAAGGCTAGCAAAGAGATCCACGAAATACCGATGTAAATCTGTGAGTGTAAGTTACATATCACAAAGAAGTTTCTCAGAAATCTTCTTTCCAGTTTTTATGGGAGGATAATTTCTTTTTCACCATAGCCCTCTATGGGCTTCCAAATATCACTTTGCGAATTCCACAAGGACAGGCTTAGCGAGCGGCTTCTTGAGGTGAAAGCTGTAA
>NW_020251975.1:507-7848 GCF_003255815.1 Theropithecus gelada | reverse complement strand
TGACCTCGTGATCCGCCCGTCTCGGCCTCCCAAAGTGCTGGGATTACAGGCTTGAGCCACCGCGCCCGGCCTAATTTTTTATTTTTAGTAGAGATGGGGTTTCACCATGTTGGTGAGGCTGGTCTTGAACTCCTGACCTTAGATGATCCGCCCACCTCGGCCTCCCAAAGTGCTGGGATTACAGGAGTGAGCCACGGTGCTCGGCCAAGTTAACATTTTTAATATGTGTCCCCTGCCCCAGGACCTGAAAGCTCCCAAAGAGAAAGGCCCTTTTGTGTTTCTTGTTCTTTTCCCTTTTCTCACCCGTGTACAACAAGCAGAGCCAGGCACACTGAGGCTGTGAGAGTGATGGGAAACATCTGTTGAATGAGTAAATGGCTCCACTGAGCAATACACCCTCCCCCAGAAAAATGCACATTTGGACACACAGATTTTGAAAGCAACTTTAGGGCCGGGTGCAGTGGCTCACACCTGAAATCCGAGCACTTTGGGAGGCCAAGGTGGGAGGATCGCTTGAGCCCAGGAATTCAAGACCAGCTTGGGGAACACAGCAAGACCCTATCTCTACAAACACATATATAAATATAAAAGTTTTAAAAATTAGCCAGGCATGGTGGTGGACACCTGTGGATCCAGCTACTCAGGAAGCTGAGGTGGGAGGATTGCTTGAGCCCCAAAAGTCAAGGCTGCAGGGAGCTATGATTGTGCCAATGCACTCCAGCCTGGGCAACTGAGTCTCAAAGAAGAAAGAAGAAAGAAAGCAAGAAAGGAAAGAGAGAAGAAGGAAGGAAAGAAGGAAGGAAGGCAGGCACAACTTTAGAAGGAATCACATCCCTGACTATTTATGCCTAGTGTTCCATTATTGGAACGCTACACCTATGGGAGTTATTTATCTCCTACTGCTCAAGGTCATCGTTAAGGTCTGATTTATCAAGTCAAAAAATTGCAACCTCAGGCATAAGTGGGTTAAGCCTACCCATAGAAGCCCCATTAACAATAAGGTTGGCTGGGCACAGTAACTCATATTTGTAGTCCTAGGACTTCCGGAGGCTGTAGGCGGGCAGATCACTTGAGCTCAGGAGTTGAAGACCAGCCTGGGCAACATGGTGAAACTCCACCTCTACAAAAATTTTAAAAAATTAGCCAGGTGTGGTGGCATGTGCCTGTAGTCCCAACTCCTTAGGAGGCTGCGGCAGGAGGATCGCTTGAGCCCAGGAGGTTGAGCTGCAGTGAGCCAAGATGGCAGCACTGCATTTCTGCCTGGGTGACAGAGACCCTGTCTCAAAAATAAATAATAATAATAATAATAATATTTTCCTAGTTTCCTGTAATATTTGGAAACCACAGTCCTTCTGTGGCAGGGACAGAGATGGCCTGGAAGACATTGGATGTCCTTAGACACTCTGGGGCTGTGGGCAGGGAAAGCCCTTGGAAATGAATTCCCCATCAGCCTCCTATTTTTTATTTTGTTTTATTTTATTTTATTTACTTTGAGACAGGGTCTTACTCTGTTGCCCAGGCCAGAGTGCAATAGCGCGATCTCGGCTCACTGCAAGTTTCACCTCCCAGGTTCAAGTGATTCTCTTGCCTCAGCCTCCCAAGCCGCTGGAATTACAGTACCATGCGCCTGTAATTTTTGTATTTTTAGTAGAGACAGGGTTTCACTATTTTGACCAGGCTGGTTTCGAACTCCTGACCTCAAATGATCCACCCACTTCGGCCTCCCAAAGTGCTGGGATTATAGCTGTGAGCCACTGTGCCTGGCCCAGCCTCCTTGTTTTTAAATACAAAACAACTGGGGAAGAGACTGGTCTGAAGACTCAGACAGCTGAATTTGAACCAGGACTCCAGACCCCCCGTTGGAGGCCCCTCCCCGCAGACCTGAACACGCCTCATCTGAGCTCTAATAGCCTTTTGGCCATAACATAGTATCTTGATCGCTGCCTTCTGGGGTCTCCCCTGGGCTCCTCCTTCCCAGCTGGGCTCAGCCCCTCACCACCCTCCACAGAGGCGCTGAACCCTCCCTGCTTGTGAGGCCCTATCCGGGCTTCAGGTCAGATTGGGTTTCTGTCTAAGAGCAGCCTTCTCCACTGGCACACAGTCTAAGCCAGGACATGCTGGCAGAATTGTGCAACGTTGTTCTGAGCCGGAATCGAGCAGCTTTTATGACCAGTTATGAAGCACTCTTCTCGTGCCAGGGCCTGGAGTAATTGAAGTTTCTAAGTAGTTTTTGTCCACCCGAGATGGCAGGCAGAGAGCAGATTCGGGCCAGGGCACTGCGCTCAGCGCCTGCGTGCATTACCTGCAGGGACATCCCCACAGGCCTTTCGGACGGGGTAGTGGTGATCACTGTTTGACAAAGAAGTTAACTGTGGCTGGGAGCAGCAAAACGCCTTGCCCAGGAGTGTCAGCCGACCTGAGGGTGGCAGGGTTTGAACTCAGGCCTGCACCCTCCGCAGTCCAGCCCCCTTCCCTCAATTGCCACCATCTGAGTGCAATTCGCTAGCTACTGGGGCACAGGAACCCTTGCGGGTCTCTGCCGCACCTGTCTTGCGGGGCCCAGCTGGGTGTCCGCCAAAGCACCAGGAGCGCCGAGTTCCGCGGCAGCGCAGACCCAGGTGAAGGCCTCGGCCAGAGGCGCGCCGGGCCCGGGGAGGGTGGAGCTGCGAGCGCTCGCCCCGGCGGCCTTTGCGCCCCAGCGCCGGCCCGGCCTCCGGAGTCCCCCGGCTGGGGGTGGGCGGTGTCCGGCCAAGACCCGGTGTCCCCACCCCCGCGCCCAAGCCCCGCCCGCGCGGTGGCGCCTCCTCGGGAAGGTAAGCACCACCTTCTCGGGGAGCGGCCCGCAGAGCCAGTGGCCGTCGGGCGCCCCGCCCCCCGCGAGTAGGGACCCGGCGCCGCTGCCGCGCAGCACTAGGAGCTCCCCGCGCCGCCGCTCGCTCACCTGCGCTCCCTCCCGCCCCTCGGTGCGCGCCCGGCCCGCCAGCCGCCACCGCCCGCACCCCGAGCGCCACCATGAACTCGCTCTTCAGGAAGAGAAACAAAGGCAAATACAGCCCCACTGTGCAGACCCGGAGGTGAGGAGGCGCCCGCAGCTCCGTTCCGGGACGCTCTTGCGCCTGTGGGCGCACAGGACCGGGAAGACCGCCCGGGCAGTGTAGGAATGGGGGTCACGGGGGCCCAGAAACAGGGGACTGAACCGGGAGTGCGAGACTCGCGGGAACGTGGGACCGAGGCCACCCTGAAGCTGGGAAGCACCGCCGGGTGGGAGGGGACTGGCTGGGGCACCCGAGGGGGAGCATAATTGCGGACTTCGGGGACTCCGGGAGCCCAGGGAGCATTGCCTTGAGGGCCTAGGGCATGGGCAGCTGAGCTGGGGGTACAGGGCACCCCCGTGTCCCAGGGTCGCTCTTGAGCAGAGGGTCGCCCAGGACCGGGAATAGCCACCTGGATGCGGGGGCGGAGTTTTTGGAGGACCGGGCACTTAAGGCGGGGTCGCCCTGGGCGACCCAGGAAGCTCCGTCCAGGGGGCGCCCTGAGGCAGGGAAATTGAGCTGGTGTCGGAGGGGTGCTCTCCAGTGCCTCTGAGACCGCGCAAGTGTTCCTGGCGTCGGAGAGGCGAGGGGGTGGGGGTCCGAAGGGGGTGGGCCACCCCCGGCTGCACTTCCCGGCACCTGCCACCCTGCGCTCCAGAGCCGCGCTCAGAGGCCCTGGGGGGTGCGGGGTCGGGTCGAGGGGCACACAGGCAGGCACCCCCTTTACCTCCCCACCCTCTGGGTTCTGAGCGGAGGTTGGGTGGCGTCCGGGCCTCCTCTTCGAAGCTCGGTTTCTCAAGGGTGTGGCTCCCTGCCCCCACCCCAGCCCCGAAACTGGCGGTGTCTCTGAGCCGCGGGTTCCCAGGGCGGCCTGGGAGGGGAATGGCATGTCT
The DNA here is from genome assembly GCF_003255815.1 of Theropithecus gelada. NCBI lineage: Eukaryota > Metazoa > Chordata > Mammalia > Primates > Cercopithecidae > Theropithecus > Theropithecus gelada. Next base: position 3,923 of record NW_020251975.1, on the reverse strand, counting down.
TGATGTGTTTGCAGTGAGAAGCAGCCCACGTCCGTTTTGATAAGCCTAATGTGTTCACTTAATAACCTGTTTGGGGGAGCCTGGTGGAGATGCTGAGATTGATGGAAGGGGTGGGAATCCAGCCCCTGCTTTATCCCCCCACTTCTGAAAATAGAATGGGGGCTCTGGGTTAGCAAGGACCATTTTGCCAGCTTCTTGGACAAGAGGCTTCAGGCAGGTGAGGGGCCCGCAAATTGCATGGCTCTCCTGGCTGGGAGTTCTGCCCCCAAGCTGCTCTCGCTGGGAGCCCGCAATGTGCCCTCCAGCAGCTCCTCACTCCCTCCCTAGGCCCCAGAGGAAGGCAAGGAGAGGCTTCTGGGCCCAGGGCTCCCACCCAACCCCTGCAGTCCGGCCTAGGCCGACCAGTCCGACAGGTGCAGGCGGTGGGGCCCTGGCATGCTGGAGTGCAACACTCCATTCCCTGGCCTTCCAGCTCTTTCAGAAGCCCCCCTGCCCTGTGATCCCACCCACCCATATCTCCATTTGGGCCCTTTCAAGCTCAGAGGCATTTCCCCCCTTCAGAGATTTCCCCACCCCTCCCCTATCTTTCACAACCCCAGAGACTGGGCAGGGCCTGCCTGCTGCTCCTCCGTGGCCGCGTCCAGCTGGCACTCGGACCCAGCCGGGGGCCCGTCCAGTCCCTGCACTGTTCCCTGGGGCATTGCACAATTGGATGCTCTGTGCCAGCCGTGGAGAACCGTTCTGTCCTCTCCACCCCAGAGACTAGGCCCATCCAGTCCTTCACACATGCAGACACCCACACACCAGGAGTGGGGCCAGGCCTCGCCCCGCCCTCTGCCTCCCCCCAGCCTCCCTCCTTTCTGCAGCTTTCCATCCCTGAAGGCCTCAGCTTGGACCTAACAAAAGGTTGTAATGAACCCAGACAAGCTGGGAGGGGTGCGGGCTTTCCTGAAAGTGTGAGGATGAAAGGCATCCCATCCTTTATAGCTGTAGGGACTCAGAGGGTCTGGGGTGGCAAAGATTTGGGGTCCCGCCACTCTCTGTATCCCTGGCCGAAAGCAGCCGCCGTCTGTCCTAGACTGACAGCCATTGGTCCCAGGTCTCCACTTAGATGTCTCTTTCTCCAGGAAGCCCTCCTGATTCTGTCCCTCAGCATGGGGTGAAAGACCATTCCTTTGAGCCTTGCCACCCCAGCACAGAATGAGCACAGCCACAGCTCTGAGCAGGTGTCAGATGCCTCCCCGGGTGGTCTCCAAGCCCAGTGCATCCCTCTGCCCCCTCCCCTTAGTGGGGACTAGTTCTTAGACCAGATTGTGGGGTGGCGGTAGTCCTGTACCCAGTTCTCTCAAATGCATCTCGCGAGCATTGCCTGATGCCCAGCTAACCCCATAGCACGTGTCTTGGTTGGGGGTGGAAGGGACAGACTTGTGGCTCTAGGCTGTGGTCGCTGGTCACAGGAAGTGGATCTCCAAGTTATTCCTTCACCCCGAGTTTTCCAGGGGCCCGCTCCATTGTTTGGGGGAGAACAAGGTTGCTGGTGAGGTTCGGCATGGTGGGGCAGGTAGGAGCTCCAGCACCGCGAGCAGAAGGTCTCACTGTTGATCCTGGCATCTCCACCCTGGAGCCTCTGGAAGCCTTGTTTTACCTTTCTGCAGAGCACGGGTGGTGATACTGAGTGTCTCATGCATAGGGCTGCTGGGAGGAGCAGGGCACAGCACACGGGAGGTGCCCGGATGAGGGTTAGCACCCCTTTCCGGGCCCAGGGGACCCAGGAGCCCCAAGTTGTGACTTTCACACCCAAGGTAGTCAGGCCTTTGGACTACAAAGTGTGGATGAGTGAATGAAACACCCCGCCAAGAAAGCCACCCCTTCCAGTTTGTCCACCTGGGCCGGGACAGGGTGTGAACCCCGTTGCTCCCATTGCCCGGGTTCCTAATGACAGGTGTGAGAGCTGATCTTCACACCTGAGCTAATGACAGAGTCAGGCTGGATGGTGCGGGTCACCGAGGACAGCATCCAGTCTAGCAGAAAGGCCCTGGAGGAGACCCGCTCCCACCCCCCTGGCTGTGCAACCTCAGAGGAGCTGCTTGACTTCTCTGAGCCTGTTTTCTCACCTGTGGGATAGGAATAAGCACGGTACCTGCTTGGAGATGTTGACTGAGGATTAAATGAAATAATGCAGGGGAAAGGTTGAGAATGATAAGAGGCCTCAGGTAATGGCAGCTATGACAATTACAGTTATTAAGCAGATGCGGGCAAGGTGGCTGTGGTATACCCAGGGTTAAACTTGATATCATGGTGGACAGGCTATGTACCGCACAATTCCATAGGCACTGTTGCTGGGGGTTAGCAGGTGGAGGAGACGTTAACCACCTCCCTGCACTTGAGTCGCTGGCAGTCACATCAGAGAGTAAGATGGAGTCAAGCTTCAGTACATGTATGGGTATGTGAGCATCGGGCTGATAGGGCCAGGCAGGAGCAATGGAGCGTAGAGCCGGACAGATGAGGTCTCCAGCCTGGCCACTCGCTTGCTTTGTGACTCGCCTGAAGTGAGAACTGTCACAGTCAGAGCACAGATGCTGGGAGGTGAGGGAGGACTTCCCAGAGGAGGCATCTGAACTGTCACAGGGCAGAATGGAGTGGCCAAGACCCAGCTCTGCAGTCAGGCTGAATTCTGCCTCTATTTTAAAAGAAACAGCCTCCCTGAGTCTCAGTGCTTCTGAATCTGTTGAATGGAATTAATCTTGCCCCTCCACCCTGATCTGGGTCCCAGTAAACACCCAGCAGCCTGGCCTCACCTACACAGGTCTTGCAACACTGGCCCAGCCCTGATGGAGTGCTCCTGCATGGGAGGCAGGACCCCAGGCTTTGAGGGGAGAGCTGGCAAAAGGGAAGCATGCTCTACTGGGAGGCACCGGGGGTACCCTGAGCCTCTTGGTGGTTAAGCACACAGTGATTTATTAGCTGGGCATGGTGGTGGGTGCCTGTAATCCCAGCTCCTCAGGAGGCTGAAGCAGGAGAATCACTTGAACCTGGGAGGCAGAGGTTGCAGTGAGCCAAGATTGTGCCACTGCACTCCAGCCTGGGCAAAAGAGCGAGACTCTGTCTCAAAAAGAAAAAAAAAAAAAGCAAGAACACAGCGTTTGATGCTAGCTGGGCATGAGTTCAGGCCCCAGCTCTGTGTCTCTTAAGCTGTTTGATCTTGGGCAAGTCACTTAATGTCTCCGAGCCTCAGTTTCTTCATCTGTGAGATGGAGATAAGAGCAACCCCCAGTTGGTGAGGCTGCTGGGTTAATCAAATGAGAGGATGCGCGTGATGGGTCTAGCCCATGACCTGGTTCAGAGCAAGTGCCTGGCAAATCATAGCAGCCAATACTCGGAAGCACACACTGCTATTTTTTTTTTTTTTTTTTTTA
>NW_020251975.1:0-408 GCF_003255815.1 Theropithecus gelada | reverse complement strand
TTTTTTGAGACGGAGTCTTGCTCTGTCGCCCAGGCTGGAGTGCAGTGGCCGGATCTCAGCTCACTACAAGCTCCGCCTCCCGGGTTTATGCCATTCTCCTGCCTCAGCCTCCCGAGTAGCTGGAACTACAGGCACCCACCACCTCGCCCGGCTAGTTTTTTGTATTTTTTAGTAGAGACGGGGTTTCACCGGGTTAGTCAGGATGGTCTCGATCTCCTGACCTCGTGATCCGCCCGTCTCGGCCTCCCAAAGTGCTGGGATTACAGGCGTGAGCCACCGCGCCCGGCCACACTGCTATTAAGAGTCACAATGGGCCAGGCACGGTGGCTCACGCCTGTAATCCCAGCACTTTGGGAGGCCAAGGCAGGCGGATCACGAGGTCAGGAGATCGAGACCATCCTGGCTAAC
>NW_020251974.1:0-1548 GCF_003255815.1 Theropithecus gelada | reverse complement strand
GCTACAAATAAGACCTGGTTTGTGGAGGAAAGGAGCTCTGCAAATACACATAGAAGTCTCCTCCAGTTGTTGGCCTGACATGACGCTGCATGTGCACAGAAAATGGTTCCACAAGAAAGTATGGCAAAGATCATTTACTGAGAAACAGCAACTACAAGAGAACAGCAAGCTCCATAAGGAAGACGGACATCACATAGCACTGTGGGAGATCGGAGTTCTTACCAGCTAGATGAGAGAGTCCTCACAGAACACGTTGCCAATTCAGTGGAGACCCCGGAACAGCCTTGATTTAAAAGTGGAATTAATATATTCCTAGAAATCAGGCAGCTGCAGACAGCCCCTTTCATAGCTGAAAAGCCAGGGTCCAAGCATCAAATTGGTTTCCAAGTCAATGAATGCCTGTGAGAGGGAATCTCAACTCTCTTTTGAAGTAAACAAGGAAGTCTTGGCTCAGCTGCGCGGTTTCCCCAGAGTTAGTCCCAAATTTAAACTTTGACTACATGTAGAAAAGCATTTTGTGTGATCCATGACCAGGAAATAAATCAGGCAATACAAACAAGCTCAGAAATGACAGAAATGATTAGAATTGCGTGAAAATTTGACATATTGGTAGGATAACGGATTTCTAATGTTTAAAAAATGAATATGCAACAAACCAAATATCATATCAAGAGAAAATAACAGTACAGAATAGCGAAATCAAATTAAAAACTGGTATAAAAAAAGTGTGTCTTAAATGAAAAAATTACTGTGTGGCCGCCTGCTCAAGTGAGACATTTCAGAAGAAAAAGTTAACCAAAAAACAATTCTAGAGAACCTGCAGAACTAGTTACACACACACACACCCAAATTCAAAACACACCCATACAGGCATGCACGCAAAAACTCACAAGTTCTCTCACACACACACAAGAACACCCCTGAAGAAATAGTGAAATATAAAATCAACCAAGCCTCACAGACATGTAGGTAAATTTGAAAAGATTTCCTGAATGTGGGGAGCAAGTCACAGAAAAGACCAAGGGAGTTTGGATTGGAAGCAAGTACCGGAAACAAGGATGGTTGATAACTTTTCAATTATGAAGAACTTTGAAAAAAATCACAGTTTCATGACATCTAGGGATCAAATAGGGAATTTCGGGAGAAAAAAAAACCCCAGAAACCTGTGTACTCTACTTTTATACATCAGAGTTTGAAGGTAACAAGGCAAAGGTATAATACGAAGAAACATCTCAGGAGAAACTGGAAGAAAAAGGGCTGTGTCTTCCTAGAAGTACAGTGATACAAATTGCTAATGCGTTCACCTCAGAAACACTGGGAGCCGCATACCAGGGAATATTATTAAAATGATAATCTAGAACCAGAAGAGATCAACCGAGAATGCTGAATCCAGCAATAAAATGCCTTGAAGATGATCTGTGTTGGATAAATGCATATTGTGCACTGCCCCAAACAAAGAAAGCGGAAACTGCCAGACTTTGGAATCAGCAGGCTTATGTAACAAGAGTGGTGACCCAAAGGTATTAGATAGAAGAAGAATAGAAGAAG
>NW_020251973.1:0-1548 GCF_003255815.1 Theropithecus gelada | reverse complement strand
GTGGTGTGGTCTTGGCTCACTGCAACTTCTGCCTCCCGGATTCAAGCGACTGAATCCAGTCGTTGGATTACTCGTGCCCACCACCATGCCCGGCTATCGTTAGGTTTCTTAACTTGTCCTTGACCATGTTCCTGTGTTGGTTTCCTGTTACTGTGGCAGAAAATTATCACAAACATGGCGGCAGGAGAGAACACACTGACCCTACCACTTCTGGAGACAGAAATTGGATTCAGTTCTTCCTGGGCTAAAATCAAGTCGTCTACAGAACTGTGTTCCCTCTGGAGACTCAGCAGAGCGTTTCTCTTGACTTCTCCAGCCCGTAGAGGCCACCTGCCATTGTGGCTCGTGGCCTTCCTCCACCTTCAAAGCCCACAGTGGCTGGTGGAGTCTCCCACGACGCTGCTCTAATGCCCACTCCCCTCTCCTCCTCCTCTTGTGTGGTCCCTTGTGATTCCACTGAGCCCAGTGGGACAGTCCAGGCCGTCTCCCCATCTCAAGGTCAACTCATCAACAATCAGAGCTCCATCTTCCCCTTCACTCCCCTGCCCTATAACGTAAAGAGTCACAGGGTCCACGGATTAGAATGTAGCCATAACTGGGGACAGTTATTCTTCCCATCACAGCACCCATTTCCCTGAGTTCAATCCCCCTTTACCCCAAAGACAGTCAGGTCCTGGGTGATGGGACCCTGACAGACACCCCCAGCAGAAGCTCTGGGATTCAGGAGGCGGGACAAGGAGAAGCCCAGACAGGAGCCCTCTGACCTGTGACCCTGATAGCCAGGGGGTTGCTGAGTGCCGACCACTCAGTGGGGGAGTGCGGGTATGAACCCCGACATCTGTAGGTCCCTGCATGTGCCGGGGTCACAGGGCCCATGAGGAAGCTCTGCTGGAATATTCTGCTGTGGAAGATGGGAACGTGGCTTCTGTCGTCTTTGTACAGAGTGAAGTTGGTAAAGTTGTTAAGTCCTCGACGATAGTGACACCGAAGGGTCACGTTTCCTCCCTGAGGCACCAGAGCGCTGGGCCGGGCAGACAGGAAGGTCTTGTCCTGACCACCTGGGGGAGAAGGAGGTTCCACCTTAGAGAGGAGGATGTGGAGCCGCCCCTTCCTCCATGTGCTCAGAAGATTTTTCCCCTTTCCATGTTTCTAAGGCTCCTATGGCGCCTGGGTGTCCAGGGCTACAGGAAGGACCCATCCCACATAGACATGGCGTCTCCCTACAACAAAAGTGTCAGCTGAGAACTTTGAGCAAGTGCTGAATAAGCGACTCTTACTAGATTTTAACACTTCAAGATGACTCACATAAAAAAACACAAAGTAGACACGGCATAGAGGGCATGTCCTTTGTGAATGGAATATCAGCCAGTGCATGAACTGAGCCCCCATCAGAGATTTGCAATGTCAGGGTCATGGCTGTGGGTTCCCCACCTCTTCTGGTAGAGTGACAGCAGCCACACTGCAGCCCTGACCGTCATGCAAACACTGGAGGGTGTGAGTTACACCTTTGTCCTCAGAGGACCTGCTGTTCCTAGCGCTGCTTCCCTC
>NW_020251972.1:0-1549 GCF_003255815.1 Theropithecus gelada | reverse complement strand
TAAGGATGAAAAAATGACGGCTTTGTGCTCCTTTTCAGGAGTGTTGGGTGAGGAGGAGCTGCAGGTGATTCAGCCTGAGAAGTCCGTGTCAGTCACAGCTGGAGAGTCGGCCACTCTGAAATGCACTGCGACCTCCCTGATCCCTGTGGGGCCCACCCGGTGGTTCAGAGGAGTTGGACCAGGCCGGGAATTAATCTACAGTCAGAAAGAAGGCCACTTTCCCCGGGTAACACCTGTTTCAGACCCCACAAAGAGAAACAACATAGACTTTTCCATCCGCATCAGTAACATCGCCCCAGCAGATGCCGGCACCTACTACTGTGTGAAGTTCCGGAAAGGGAGCCCCGATGTGGAGTTGAAGTCTGGAGCAGGCACTGAGCTGTCTGTGCGTGGTGAGTACAGTGCGGGCCTCATTCGTCCCCTGGTGTGACAATCAGTCAATAATTACATTATCCATTCTTAGAGCAATAATCAGGTGTGGTGGTTGGTGCTCATTTTCATGATCTGATGTCACCCCTTCTCCAGATCACATGAGTTGAGGCTTGGAGATGTCATGGTAGTTGCTCGAGGGTCCACGGCTTATGTTTGATGGAAAAGACAGCATCGCCAGTCTGTGGCTCTACAGCTCTTATGTTTGCAAAGCTGACCCAGCCCTTTGGTTCCACAGATGAGGAAACTGACAGACTGAGTGACTTGCCCAGGCACAGGTCTGGACCTTGCCTTCTGCCTCCAGAGAAGGCTTCCCCCTCAGAGTGGCCGGGTCTCCTCTTTATGCAGCAGGCACTCACTGAGACCCCACTGTGCACCAGGCTCTGCCCTGGATGCTGTGAAAACAGAAGTGAATGAAACAGCCCAAAGCTCTTCCCCACCAAGCTTACATTCTCTTCCCTTCTAATGAGGAGAAATCCATCCAGGGCATGGAGAGGGTAAATCGTGTTTTTCTTTATTTAATCTTAAGAAACACCCCACGGGGAAGATTCCTGGGAGGCACATTCACTGTTGAATCTGATGGCCTGGTGGGAGGAGATGCCAATAAGTTTGGGATTTGCTGTGGGTCCATTTGGGAAACCCTTGTGGGATTCGGGGACTGAGTCACACAGTCACCATGGGCTCCGAGCAGAGCTGCGTCATTTCAGAATGTCCCTCACCTCAGGAAAGAGGTCCTACAACTGGGTGACTTAGGCGTTCCCCATATAAGGCAGCAACAAGGCTTATTTGGGGTTTCCTGCTAGAGGCTCAAGAGCCTCGTCCTAGCTCCTGAATTCTGGAATGTCAGCACAGGAAGGAACTTCAGACCATCCAACCCAACCCCCTTTACAGATGGGAGACTGAAGCCAAGACATGACGGGGGCCTTGTCCATGGTCACAGGGCCAATTACTGACAGAATTGGAGCCAGAGTCCATGTCTGAATCGAGGCAGTCTCCTTCCTTCCCCAGTATTAGACCTGTCTCCATAGAAGAGCCGGGTGCATCATAGGTGCTCAATAAAAGCTCCTCAAACAGAACCACAGGTCAGAGAGCCAGCATTTCTCTTTTCATCAGTTTCCCA
>NW_020251971.1:0-1549 GCF_003255815.1 Theropithecus gelada | reverse complement strand
CTGTTGCTTTTATTTTTATTTTTCATTTTATTTTGAGATAGGGTCTCGCTCTGTTGCCCAGGCTGGAGTGCAGTGGCACAATCATAGCTCACTGCAGCCTTGACCTCCTGGGCTCAAGAAATCCTCCTGCCTCAGCCTCCTGAGTAGCTGGGACTACAGGTACGCATCACCACGCCTGGTTAATTTTTTTTTTTTAATTATTTTTTGTAGAGAAGGGGTCTTGCTATGTTACCTAGGCTGGTCTCAAACTCCTGGGGGTCTTGCTATGTTACCCTGGCTGTCCCAGGCTCAAACGATTCTCTTGCCTCAGCCTCCCAAGTAGCTGGGACCGCAGGCGCATGCCACTGCACCCAGCTAATTGTTTTGTAGAGAAGGGGTTTTGCCATGTTGCCCAGGCTGGTCTCGAACTCCTAAGCTCAAATGATCTGCCCGCCTCAGCCTCCCAAAGTGCCGGGATTACAGGCATCAGCCACCGGACCCGGCTGCAAAGTCTTTTTTTTTTTTTTGCCAAGGAAGATACCATATTCACAGGCACAAAAATAGGGGGCAGAAATCTTGGGGGTGAAAGGAAAGCTTGTTTTTTTTGGTGGTTTTTGTCTTTTGTGGTTTTTCTCTTGTTTCTGCAGGACTTTCAGTTTCCACATCAAGGGTGCTTCCCACTTCTAAATGCTGCACCTTCTGGAGACTAACTCCTCTGGTCCTGCGCACATGCTGATCTCTTCCATCAGTTTCTCATTTTCAGGTTTCAGATCTGTTTTTAGGATTTTCTTGCTCCTTGTGGAGGGACTGCACCCTGCCTTCCATCACCTCATTCCTCCTCGCCCCATGCTGTCCTGGGTGCTCTCTGCTTACCCAGGTTCAGGGGCTGTCTGCTGGACTTGAGGGTTTATCTCTGTACTTCCATGTAATTCAAAGCTTCCAGTGTTCTCTGTCTTCAGGTCAGGCTGTAGGCTGGTTAAGGGTGGTTTTATTTTTCTCTCCTGGTTCTTCTGTATGTTTTTTTGGAGGTCTTATGGGAGAGATTCAGACTTAGATGGATCTTTTCATCCTAAGGCACCTAGAGAGCTGTTTTTTGTTTGTTTGTTTGTTTGTTTTATAAGGAAATATGTATGTATGTTTGTGTACACACTGACATGGTTTGGCTGTGTCCCCACCCAAACCTCATCTTGATTTATAGCTCACATAATTCTCATGTGTTGTGGGAGGGACCCGGTGGGAGATAATTGAATCATGGGGTCCGTTTCCCATGATTCAATTATGATTCATGCTTTTGTGGTAGTGAATGAGTCTCATGAGAGCTGATGGTTTCGCTTGGTTCTGATTTTCCTTTTGCCTGCCACCATGTAAGACGTGCCTTTCACCTTCCACCGTGATTTTGAGGCTGCCCCAGGCATGTGGAACTGTGAGTGCATTAAACTTCTTTTTCTTTATAAATTACCCAGTGTTGGGTATGTCTTTATGAGCTTTGTGAAAATGGACCAATACACACACACAAGCACTCAGGCTTCTAGACACTGCCTGCACTCCTGGGCTCCTGGACCCCTGCAAA
>NW_020251970.1:0-1549 GCF_003255815.1 Theropithecus gelada | reverse complement strand
TTTCTAACCTGAAGGGTAACTGCTTACTCCTTAGTTTTTTGCCATAACTTCTAAGTCATAGGCTACTATTCCTCCAGACATGATTTTAGTCTGATTCTATAAGTCTTGGTATGTAGTTTTATTCACTGGAAAATTTTTGTTTTTGAGACAGAGTCTAGCTCTATGGCCCAGGCTGGAGGACAGTGGTGCCATCTTGGCTCACTGCAACCTCTGCCTCATGGGCTCAAGCAATTCTCTTGCCTCAGCCTCCCGAGTAGCTGGAATTATGGGCACGCCCCCCCACACCCAGCTAATTTTTGTATTTTTAGTAGAGACAGGGTTTCACCATGTCAGCCAGGTTCCTCTCAAACTCTGAACCTCAAGTGATCTGCCCGACTCGGCCTCCCAAAGTACTGGGATTACAGGTGTGAGTCACTGTGCTCCACCCCTTTGCACTATATTTAAGTGATGAAATTTTCGGACACTGAGGTAGCCTCATTCCACAAGTTTGGATCTGAGGCATTTTCACTATTGCTTCCTCCCATGTATTTCCCAGTTTGCAGGTCAGTTTCTTGTTTTAAGTCATCAGTGACACAGTGGGTTATATAGCTTTGAATTTCAAACAATATTTTTTTAAATTTCTTTTTGCTGATTTTTATCTGTGTTAATTTTAACTGGACATGTTCCATAGATGGGCATCACTAAATATTTTTTTCACTCTGTAATTTGATGGATTTTCACATTTCAAGCCAGCTAAGAGTGTGGGAAATATGACTGCTTAAAGCACAGGTATCACAAGTGATTCGTATTCACGATGGTAATCCAGATAAGGGTGTACCATTGTACCTGGCCCACAGCACTCAGTAACTGTCACCTTTGATTTCTTTTATTTATTTATTTATTTGAGACGGAGTTTTGCTCTGTCCCCCAGACTGGAGTGCAATGGCTTGATCTCTGCTCACTACAACCTGCGCCTCCCAGGTTCAAGTGATTCTCCTGCCTCAGTCTCTCTTTTTTTCTTTTTTTTGAGATGGAGTCTTGCTCTGTTGCCCAGGCTGGAGTGCAGTGGCGCGATCTCGACTCACTGCAAGCTCCACATCCCGGGTTCACACCATTCTCCTGCCTCAGCCTCCAGAGCAGCTGGGACTACTGGTGCCCGCCACCACGCCCACCTAATTTTTTTGTATTTTCAGTAGGGACAGGGTTTCACTGTGCTAGCCAGGATGGTCTGGATCTCCTGACCTCATGATCTGGCCACCTCGGCCTTCCCATGTCCTGGGATTATAGGTGTGAGCCACGGTGCCCTGCCCTGCCTCAGTATCTTGAGTAGCTGGGATTACAGGCACCCGCTACCACGCCCAGCTAATTTTTGTATTTTTACTGCAGATGGGCTTTCACCATGTTTGCCAGGCTGGTCTTGAACCTCAAATGATCTGCCCGCCTCGGCCTCCCAAAGTGCTAGGATTACAGGCGTGAGCTACCGCGCCCAGCTTGTCACCTTGATTTAAATGAATGTAGCTTTTTTAGTGTCTTGGTGTTTGTTAACTTCTGTGGAGTTTGATACTGCTCA
>NW_020251969.1:0-1549 GCF_003255815.1 Theropithecus gelada | reverse complement strand
AGAGGGCTATGGTGAAAAAGGAAATATCCTCAGATGAAGTCTGGAAAGAAGCTTTCTGAGAAACTGCTTAGTGTTCTGTTAATTCATCTCACAGAGTTACATCTGTATTTCGTGGATCTCTTTGCTAGCCTTATTTCTCTGGAATCTGAGAACAGATATTTCGGATCCCTTTGAAGAGTATAGGGCCAAAGGAAATATCCTCCGATAACAAACAGAAAGAAGCTTTCTGAGAAACTTCTTTGTGTTCTGTGAAATCATCTCACAGAGTTACAGCTTTCCCCTCAGGAAGCCTTTCCCTAAGATAGTTCTTGTGGAATTGGCAAAGTGATATTTGGAAGCCCTTAGAGGGCTATGGAGAAAAAGGAAATATCCTCCGATGAAATTCGGAAAGAAGCTTTCTGAGAAACTGCTTAGTGTTCTGTTAATTCATCTGACAGAGTTACATCTGTATTTCGTGTATCTCTTTGCTAGCCTTATTTCTGTGGAATCTGAGCACAGATACTTCGGATCCCTTTGAAGACTATAGGGCCATAGGAAATATCCTCCGATAACAAAGAGAAAGAAGCTTCCTGAGAAACTTCTTTGTGTTCTGTGAAATCATCTCACAGAGTTACAGCTTTCCCCTCCAGAAGCCTTTCGCTAACACAGTTCTTGTGGAATTGGCAAAGTGATATTTGGAAGCCCATGGAGGGCTATGGTGAAAAAGGAAATATCCTCAGATGAAATCTGGAGAGAAGCTTTCTGAGAGACTGCTCGGTGATGTGTAACTTCCACTCACAGAGTTACATCTGTATTTCGTGGATCTCTTTGCTAGCCTTATTTCTGTGGAATCTGAGAACAGATACTTCGGATCCCTTTGAAGGCTACAGGGCCAAAAGAAATATCCTCCGATAACAAACAGAAAGAAGCTTTCTGAGAAACTTCTTTGTGTTCTGTGAAATCATCTCACAGAGTTACATCTGTATTTCGTGGATCTCTTTGCTAGCCTTATTTCTCTGGAATCTGAGAACAGATATTTCGGATCCCTTTGAAGACTATAGGGCCAAAGGAAATATCCCCAGATAACAAAGAGAAAAAAGCTTTTTGAGAAACTTCTTTGTGTTCTGTGAAATCATCTCACAGAGTTACAGCTCTCCCGTCAAAAAACCTTTCGCTAAGACAGTTCTTGTGGAATTGGCAAAGTGATATATGGAAGCCCAAAGAGGGCTATGGTGAAAAAGGAAATATCCTCAGATAAAATCTGAAAAGAAGCTTTCTCAGAAACTGCTTAGTGTTCTGTTAATTCATCTCACAGAGTTACATCTGTATTTCGTGGATCTCTTTGCTAGCCTTATTTCTCTGGAATCTGAGAACAGATATTTCGGATCCCTTTGAAGACCATAGGGCCAAAGGAAATATCCTCCGATAACAAAGAGAAAGAAGCTTTCTGAGAATCTTCTTTGTGTTCTGTGAAATCATCTCACAGAGTTACAGCTTCCCCCTCAAGAAACCTTTCCCTAAGAATGTTCTTGTGGAATTCGCAAAGTGATATTTGGAAGCCCTTAGAGGG
>NW_020251968.1:0-1550 GCF_003255815.1 Theropithecus gelada | reverse complement strand
CGGAATTGGCAAAGTGATATTTGGAAGCCCACAGAGGGCTATGGTGAGAAAGGAAATATCCTCAGATGAAATCTGGAAAGAAGCTTTCTGAGAAACTGCTGAGTGTTCTGTTAATTCATCTCACAGAGTTACATCTGTATTTCGCGTATCTCTTTGCTAGCCTTATTTCTCTGGAATCTGAGAACAGATATTTCGGATCCCTTTGAAGACTATAGGGCCAAAGGAAATATCCTCGGATAACACAGAGAAAGAAGCTTTCTGAGTAACTTCTTTGCGTTCTGTGAAATCATCTCACAGTGTTACAGCGTTCCGCTCAAGAATCCTTTTGCTAAGACAGTTCTTGTGGAATTGGCAAAGTGATATTTGGAAGCCCGTACAGGGCTATGGTGAAAAAGGAAATATCCTCAGATGAAATCTGTAAAGAAGTTTTCTGAGAAACTGCTGAGAGTTCTGCTAATTCATCTCACAGAGTTACATCTGTATCTCGTGGATCTCTTTGCTAGCCTTATTTCTGTGGAATCCTAGAACAAATATTTCGGATCCCTTGGAAGACTATAGGGCCAAAGGAAATATCCCCCGATAACAAGGAGATACAAGCTTTCTGAGAAACTTCTTTGTGTTCTGTGAAATCATCTCAGAGAGTTACAGCTTTCCGCTCAAGAAGCCTTTCGCTAAGACAATTCTTGGGGAATTGCCAAAGTGATATTTGGAAGCCCACAGAGGGCTATGGTGAAAAAGGAAATATCCTCAGATGAAATCTGGAAAGAAGCTTTCTGAGAAACTGCTGAGTGTTCAGTTATTTTATCTCACAGAGTTNGAGTGTTCTGTTAATTCATGTCACAGAGTTACATCTGTATTTCGTGGATCTCTTTGCTAGCCTTATTCCTGTGGTCTCTGAGAACAGATATTTCGGATCCCTTTGAAGGCTATAGGGCCAAAGGGAATATCCTCCGATAACAAAGAGAAAGGAGCTTTCTGAGAAACTCTTTGTGTTCTGTGAAATCATCTCACAGAGTTACAGCTTTCCCCTCAAGAAGCCTTTCGCTAAGATAGTTCTTGTGGAATTGGCAAAGTGATATTTGGAAGCCCATAGATGGCTATGGTGAAAAGGAAATATCCTGAGATGAAATCTGGAAAGAGGCTTTTTGAGAAACTGCTGAGTGTTCTGTTAATTCATCTCACAGAGTTACATCTGTATTTCGTGGATCTCTTTTCTAGTTTTACTTCTGTGGAATCTGAGAACAGATATTTCGGAAACCTTTGAAGAGTATAGGGCCAAAGGAAATATCCTTCGATAACAAAGAGAAAGAAGCTTTCTGAGAAACTTCTTTGTGTTCTGTGAAATTATCTCACAGAGTTACAGCTTTCCCCTCAAGAAGCCTTGCGCTAAGACACTTCTGGTGGAACAGGCAAAGTGATATTTGGAAGCCCATGGAGGGCTACGGTGAAAAAGGAATTATCCTCAGATGAAATCTTGAAAGAAGCTTTCTGAGAAACTGCTGAGTGTTCTGCTAATTCATCTCACTGAGTTACATCAGTATTTCGTGTAT
>NW_020251967.1:0-1550 GCF_003255815.1 Theropithecus gelada | reverse complement strand
AAAACAAAAACAAAAACAAAACTACAAAATTAGCCAGGTGTGGTGGTGCACATTTGTAGTCCCAGCTACTTGGGAGGCTGAGAAATTGCTTGAACCCAGGAGGCAGAGGATGCAGTGTGCCACTGTACTACAGCCTAGGCAACAGAGCAAGACTCCATCTCAAAAAAAAAAAAAGATGTGATTCCCAGTATGAGATTGACAATGAAAAAGAAACGCGTTGGCTGGGCATGGTGCTTCACGCCTGTAATCCCAGCACTCTGAAAGGCCGAGGTGGGTGAATTACCTGACATCAGGAGTTCAAGACCAGCATGGCCAACATGGTGAAACCCTGTCTCTACTAAAATACAAAAATTGGTTGGGCGTGGTGGTGGGCACCTGTATTCCCAGCTACTCAGAAGACTGAGACAGAATCGCCTGATCCCGAGAGGCAGAGGTTGCAGTGAGCTGAGATGGCACCACTGCACTCTGGCCTGGGTGACAGAGCTAGACTCCGTCTCAAAAAAAAAAAAAAAAAAAAAGAAAGAAAGAAAAAAGAAAGCATCTTCTCTGATACCTTTTAGTCTTTTTCTTTTTGGAAATGAGGTCTCACTCTGTTACCCAGACTGGAGTGCAGTGGCACAATCTCGGCTCACTGCAACCTCTGCTTTCCAGGCTCACTCAATCCTCCTTCCTCAGCCTCCCATATATCTGCGACTATAGGTGTGTGCCACCCCACCTGGCTAGTTTTTTTATTTTTTAATATTTTGTAGAGACAGCAGTCTCGCTATGTTGTCCAGGCTGGTCACAAACCCCTGGGCTCAAGTTATCCTCCTGACTTCACCTCCCAAAGTGCTGGGATTACAGTTGAGCTGCTGTGGCCATACCCTTTAGTCTTTTACAATATTTTACAAAACAATGTAGGTAAACAAAAGGCTAATCTCTAATCAGAGGAACAAAGATTACAGCTGCCTAGGTTACAGAGGTCTGCCCTGTGACTTAAGTCCCACAGTCTCATTCCTTTAAAGCTCCAAATAATTTAAAGTTCCAACAGCTTTGACTTTGAATTACTGATTTTCCCTTTTTTTTTTTTTTTTTTTTTTTTGAGATGGAGTTTTGCTCTTGTCACCCAAACTCGATTGCAATGGCTTGATCTCAGCTCACTGCAACCCCCACCTCCTAGGTTCAAGCGGTTCTCGTGCCTCAGCCTCCTAAGTAGCTGGGATTACAGGTGCCTGCCGCCATGCCAGGCTAATTTTTGTATTTTTAGTAGAACTGGGTTTCACCATGTTGGCCACACTGGTCTTGAACTCCTTACCTCAGATAATTCACCCTCCTCGGCCTCCCAAAGTGCTGGGATTACAGGTGTGAGCCACCATGCCTGGCCTGAATTACTGATTTTTACAAACTATATAAGCTTTTGCATCCTACTTTTTTTAAAACTTGTGTTAAATTTGGCCTAAAACTGCCTCATAAACAGTGAACTCTATCCTAATGTAAGCATTTCACTAAAAGACATTTAGTAAACATTTAGTAAACATTTCACTAAAGGAATATAAAAGTAAAATTTTAAA
>NW_020251966.1:0-7849 GCF_003255815.1 Theropithecus gelada | reverse complement strand
AAAGAAAGAAAGAAAGAAAGAAAGAAAGAAAGAAAGAAAGAAAGAAAGAAAGAAAAAGAAAACGGATAGTAATTCATTGCCTGCAGTCCCTGTTGGTATCAATACCAATTATTTAAATGTGCAGGAAATCCAGTGGAATGAAATCAACACGGTTGTTTTTTATCAGCCCTTCCCCTTAGGATTTGTCCGCTTCCAGTAGGTGGCGCTACTGCATATGGGCTGCCTTTGTATTTTTGTCCATTTCACATCTTCATGCCTGTGAACCTGTTAGGAATTCCTTCCTGCCCACCTTGCAAACTTGATAAACCATCTTTTAAAACTAGTCTAAATGCTGTCTCCTGCCTGAAGCCCTCAGCAGCCCCAGCTAGCAGAAATGCTGTCAAGATACTTGTCTCACTGCATGGAAATTACGATTTTCCTGTCTATCCCCTTCTGGATCCAGAAGTGTTTTTTCCAGAGTGCGACACTTCCCAGAATCCACTGGAGAGCCAGCCCCAGGGGCATATAAGGATGGGACAAGTTACATTCTGGAAAAGCTGCCTTGGTGATTCCAGTAGTCCTCCCACCCAGGTGAGACCCACTGCCCAGAAATGGGGTTCCTGGGTTGGCATGATATCTCATCTGTCACCACATCTCAGCGTCCAGCAGAGGCCGAGTGCTGGAAAAAGGGTGTGGGAAGAGATTGAGTTCACACGGCTCACCTGCTCATTGCATTAAGAGTATTTCAGAACAGAGTTTTTCAGTGGGGGCAGAGAGCATGCCCCTGCCTTGGGTGAAAGACTTGGGCATGAGCCTGTCACCTACCAGATCACCATGAGACAGCATGTGACCTTGCAGATGGCCGGGGTTCGGAAGAGGTCCAAGATCGAGTTGGAGGTGCGGACACTTGCAAACTCGCTCTGGATGTAGGAGCTCACCACCTAGGTGAGAAGAGTCTGCTCAGGGGAAGCAAGGGAGCTGGGACCCCACATCCCTGCAGGGAACCCCTTCATCTGTGTGGAGGAGAGCTGGGGTTGAGGTCTTTGGTGAGGTGGCTGGCCCTTGTCTCCTCTCCATCCAAAGACTGATGGCACTTGAGGGGCTGTTTCCAGGGTGTTGAGAAGCTCCAACACGAACCCCAACAGTACTGAGGTTCTGTGGTTCTGGAGGGCCTCCCACCCCATTCCTGGTATAGACTTGAAGACTGTATCAGATAAGAGCAGGGGTTCCAAGTGGTTCTGCCACTTCCTACTGTATGTTCTCAGACAAGTTACCTGACCTGTCCCCACTTCAATTTCCTCATTGGCAAAAATGAGACATGAAACGAGGTTATGTACATAAAGCTCTTAGCCTAGTGCCTGGCATGGGGCTTGAGAAATGATGCGTATTGATAATAAATGGTAACTATCTTATAATAAATGGTATTTGTGATAGTACTTTTGTTATTGATTCCCCAGTAATTTTACTTTGTGGTTGCTATTTTAATAATTTTAGTTTATTATTTTATTAAAATTTCAACTGGATGTCAAGGTTAATAGGGTTATTTCCTCGTTGCAAAGACGGATCAACTGATGAGCAAAGCAGTTAAATTATTTATCCTAAATCACACAGTCATTCAATACCTAGACAACATCTTTCACACATCAGAACTCTGCCTGTACTGTGTATTCCCAGCGTCTACACTTGGATGGCACGTGAGTCCTGGGAAGTTGCTAAATTCTAGTACAACTGGAGGTTGCCAGCAAGACTGAAGACTGTTCCCACCCTTCCTTCCTCCCAGCTCGCTCACCTCCTTGGTCAGCCTTTCCCCTTCCTCCTTCCTCCCATTCATTGCAGCCACCTTCTGCAGATTCTGTACAGCTAAGTGGGACTTGCCATGCAGGAGGAGCCAGCGGGATGACTCTGGAAGCCACCTGGGATCGAGAGGAGAAAGAAGAAGGATCCGGGGCTGGGTAGAGCTCATTCTGTTCCCCAAACCCAATAGCTCCTTGTCCACCTTCTTTCAGACCCAGAAAAGGTGATCTGTCCTCCTGTCTGTCGCATCAGGAAGTCTGGGGGCCATGCCAGCTTCCCTTTTTTTGCAGCATATCATACAGAGACTCACTGAACAGTATTTAAAGACTACAGAGGACTTGGCCAGGCACGGTGGCTCACACCTGTAATCCCAGCACTTTGGGAGGCCCAGGAGGGTGGATCAACTGAGGTCAGGAGTTCAAGACCAGCCTGGCCAACATAATGAAACCCCGTCTCTACTAAAAATACAAAAAAACTAGCCAGGCGTGGTGGTGTGTGCCTGTAATCACAGCTACTCGGGAGGCTGAGACAGGAGAATCACTTGAACCTGGGAGGTGGATGTTACAGAGCCGAGATCGCTCCACTGTACTCCAGCCTGGGCAACAGAGAGAGACTCCATCTCAAAAACAAAACAAAACAAAACAAAAAAACAAACAGACAAAAACTACAGAGGACTTAGGATTTCAACAGACCTGTGGTTTTTCTTTTTTTAGACAGAGTCTCACTCTGTCGCCCAGGCTGGAGTGCAGTGGTGCAATCTCAGCTCACTGCAACTTCCGCCTCCCGGATTGAAGTGATTTGCCTGCCTCAGCCTCCCGAGTAGCTGGGATTACAGGCACCCACCACCATGCCCGGCTAATTTTATTTAATTAATTAATTTATTTATTTTTAGAGATGGGGTTTTACCATGTTGGCCAGGCTGGTCTCAAACTCCTGACCTCAAGTGATCTGCCTGCCTCAGTCTCCCAAAGTGCTAGGATTACAGGTGTGAGCCACCACACCTGTCCCAGACCCGGTTTTGAATCTGGTTCTGACCCCAGCTGTGTGGCCTTGAGTGAGTCATGGGCCCTCTCTGTAATGAGGCTGTGCCTCATTACCCTCTTATAAATGCCCCAGTTATATTCTTATAACTTTATAAGTACTTAGAGTACTTATAAAATGTTGAGGGATGTGAAGGAGTTGATGAAGGCAAAAGCTCTTGGGATGTTCCAGGGCCCCACACTAATGCAAGGGATTTTACCAGAGTGTCCCAGTAGCCATTTGTGAGGACTTGAGAGCTTGCAGCCTCCACGAATGCCTGCCATCCTTCGTGTCCCACGTCAAGTCCAACAAGTCCCGGTCACCGCACACCCCAACCTCTCCCAGGGCCAGGTGAAGACTCGGCCACACAGGTGCACCCTCCCCCACCCCACTCTGTTCAGGACATACCAAGAATAGAGGGAAAAGATCAGGAAAGGAGCAGAGACAGCAAACTGCAGGCACCGCCAGGGGCGAATCAGGTAGGCTATCCCCGCCAGGATGAGCTGGCCCAGGGTGAAGGAGTACCCCAGCAAGATACCTGCCACAGTCCGGCCCCGGGTGGGCATCCACTCCACAACTGGGGAGAAAACAGTGACATGCAGTGGCATTCAGCTACCCATGTGGTTAATTCACCACACCCCCCTTATGATTCTGACAGCTTAAACTCATTCCAGAGACCTGCTGAGACACAGGCAAAGGTGTCCTTACTGCACTCCAGATGAATTCTAAGTAGATCAAAGAACTCAACAAACAATAAAACCACAACAATGCCGGAAGAAATCAGGGGAGATTATTTTACAATCTTAGAGTAGGGAAAGGCTTTTCCAAGGACATCACAAAACCCAGAGGCAATAAAAGGGGAGGTTGACAAACTTGGAGTTGTAAAAATAAAAAATGTCTGCATTGGAATAAAACAAAACAAAACAGAACACCATAAGTCAAGCCAAAAAAAGTCAATAAAAAACGTAAAAATATAGTTGTTGTAACCCAACTAACAGATAAACTAACCCAACTGACAGACAAAGGATTAATTTTGGGCTGGGTGCAGTGGCTCACTCCTGTAATCCCAGTACTTTGAGAGGCTGAGGCGGGTGGATCACCTGAGGTCAGGAGTTTGAGACAAGCCTGGACAACATGGCGAAACCCTGTCTCTACTAAAAATACAAAAATTAGCCGGGCATGGTGGTGTGTGCCTGTAATCTCAGCTACTTGAGTGGCTGAGGCACGAGAATTGCTTGAACCTGGGAGGCGAAGGTTGCAATGAGCTGAAATTAATTGGACCACTACACTCCAGCCTGGGTGACAGAGCTAGACTCTGTCTCAAAAAATGAACAAAGAAAGAAAGAAGGCCGGGCGCGGTGGCTCAAGCCTGTAATCCCAGCACTTTGGGAGGCCGAGACGGGCGGATCACGAGGTCGGGAGATCGAGACCATCCTGGCTAACACGGTGAAACCCCGTCTCTACTAAAAAATACAAAAATAAACTAGCCGGGCGAGGTGGCGGGCGCCTGTAGTCCCAGCTACTCGGGAGGCTGAGGCAGGAGAATGGCGTGAACCCGGGAGACGGAGCTTGCAGTGAGCTGAGATCCGGCCACTGCACTCCAGCCTGGGCGCCAGAGCGAGACTCCGTCTCAAAAAAAAAAAAAAAAAAAAAAAAAAAAAAAAAAAAGAAAGAAAGAAGAAAGACTAATTTCCCTAATACTGGAAGAGTTTTCACAAATCAATTAGAAAACAGCCAACAAGCTAAAAGGAAAATGGGCAGAGGTGCTCAACCCCATGCAAAGACAGAAAACACTAATTTTTGTAAAGAGCAAAACTTGGAACAACCTGAATGTCCATCTACAGGGGACTGGTTAAATAATGACGACACACCCTTACGAGGCAGCTGTAACGAATTAATGAGGAAGCTTCTTCCCAGTGGGCAAGAAGCCCGTGCGTCCAGCCCTTCAGCAAATCCTTCAGAATTGAGCCGGAATCTGAGCTCTCCTCGCTGCCTCCACTGCTGCCACCGTGGCCCAGCTCAACCTGGTCTCTTGCTTGATGACAGCAGTAGCCCCTTAACCGGCCTCCCTGCTTCTGTCCTGGTGTCACATGGCAGCCAGATAAATCTTATCAGATCTCAAATCCTAAATCAGATTAGGGTCTCTCCCTGGTCAAAATCCTCCAGTGGCTCTTGTCTCATTCAGAGGCAAAGCCGAGGTCCTAGAACGCTGGCCACAAGGTCCTGCAGAACTGCCCTCCCCGACCTCCCCTGTCGCCCACCTCCCAACTCTGCTTCAGCCACAGGGCCCTCCTTGCTCTTCACCCTGGGCACACTTTCCGCGGCAGGGCCTCTGCCTGGCAGTTCCCTCTGCCTGGAATGTTCTACCCCAGACACCTGCAGGGCTCATTCCCTCAACTCCTTCCAGTTTCGCTCAAAATGACCCCTTTTCAGTGCAGTCTTCCCAAACCACGCTAATTAAAACTGCAGACCCCTCTCCTCCAACCCGGCCATTCTTTGTGGGGTTTTTTGTTTGTTTTATTGAGGCAGAGTCTCACTCTGTCACCCAGGCTGGAGTGCAGTGGTGCGATCTCGGTTCACAGCAACCTCCACCTCCCGAGTTAAGTAATTCTCTTGCCTCAGTCTCCCGAGTAGCTGAGATTACAGGCGCCCACCACCACGCCCAGCTAATTGTATTTGTAGTAGAGGTGGGGTTTTACCATGTTGGCCAGGCTGCTCTCAAACTCCTCAGGTGATCTACCCACCTTGGCCTCCCAAAGTGCTGGGATTACAGGCATGAGCCACCGTGCCCGGGCAACCTGGCCATTTTTCTCCCCTTTCCAGGCTTCAGTTTTCCTCTGTAGCACTTACTGTCTTCGGACAAACTATACGGTTCATTATGCGTGGTGGTGATATCGCCCCTCGCTAGAACATGGACCCCAAGGAGCGGGGCTTTGCTGTGTTCACTGCAACCTCTAGAGCCTCTCCGGGCACTAGGAGGTCCTCTATCAGGCAGTGGACCAGTGACAACTTGGTTAAGTGGAAGAATCAAGATACAGAACAGTGTGCACAGGAACAAACATGAGGGGAGGCATATATATATATACATAGGCGCGGGGTCACTACACTTGTGCGGTGTGACCCGAGGCAGGGCATGGCCTGTGGTGGGAGCTCCAGGGCACTTGATAGAATCTCTGCAAAGTCGTCTTTACAGGCTGAGATGTCCTAAGACAGCGCCCGTCCTCTCCAGCCTCAGGAGGTGTTAAGAGGCTGGGCAGTCTCTGATGCGTATGCGTGCATGCATGTGTGTGTGTGTGTGTGTGTGTCTGTATGTGTCTGTGTAGGTGTTAGAGCGCATTCCAGCATGAAGTGGACCTTGGACACCTGTTTCAAGCCATGGCCGGATGCCCACCCTGCAGAGTGAGCTGTGTAGGCTGGGATTTGCTGAGATCCCACTTTGTGCTGGGAGAGGGAGGGGAGGTCAGGTGTGCTGGCCTGGTGCGTCCTGGTTCTCCGGTCCCAAGATTTCTCCCTGACCCCCGATATAAAAGACCCATCCTGTCTTTGCACAGCTGACGGTGGCAGCAGTTTCCGCGCCCAGTGATGTCCCCAGGAGCAAGCTAAGTGTTAAAATGAAGCATAGGTGGGTGGCAGGCCTGTGTCCTGGGTGGGCTTCCTACTGCCCTGCAAAGCTTTCTCCAAGGACCACCCAGGGACTGCCTAGAACCAGCCCAGAGTGAGGACTGAGTCTGCCATTTATTACTTGGGGGCACAACACTCCAAGCTGGCATTAGGAGCCAGGTCTCCACCATGAAGCTGAGGAATCACCAGCCTTTTTAGAGTCACACAATTTCAGGGCTGGCTGCAGCCCTGGGGAGCATCATGGCTCACTCCCCTCCTGTGTCCCTGTGGCCTCTGTGTCCCTACACTAAGCCTGGAGACAATAGGTGCTTAGTAAGTGGTTATTGTTGGCTAAGTCACAAATAAAATAAACCTAACCCTCTCAGTTTACAGATGAGTACACTAAAGCCCAGACCTGGGAAAGGCCCTCCAGGGACTCCCCACCCACAGCCAGCAGGGCCACCACTACCCGGGAGCCCAGGTCCCCCAAGTCCAGAACTCTGGCGGGAGGCTTTGAGATGAGGTTGCTGGATGAGAATCCCAACAAAACAACATGAGAAAAATGTCCAACGACCCTGGACGTTGCCATCCCCGTGTCCCCTGCCCCCCGCCCTCCTGCCCCCCACCTGCCCCACTCTTTCAGGAGCCCCAGTCCTTCTCGGCCTCTCCTCGGCTGGACTCACCCAGGGAGAGGGAGTTGAGGATGATGCCAGAGAAGGTCATGCCCATCAGGAACCGGAAGACGCAGTAGGCACTGAAGGAGCTGAAATACGCTGTGGCGGCCCCCGAAGCTGCCAGCTGCAGGTAGGACCAGACCAGGGGGGCCTTGCGGCCCAGCCTGAGTCCAGAGAATGGGCACAGGCATTAGGGTTTTGAGAGGCAGCAGCAGCAGCCCCCAAGGAACAAATTGGCAGCCCACGCCTGACCCTTCCACCCGAGCAGGGGCGTTATCAAGGCAGTCACGTCACGGGGAAGATGGAGTACCCCGCGAAAGCCACCCCCCCAAAACAGAAACTTGAAACTGCTGGGACCCAGGCTTGGTGGCAGAGGTTGGTCACAGACACAGGGACACGGTGTAGAAGGAAGTTGGCAAGGAGATTTAGTCCAGGCTCGAGGAAAGGCAGGGACTCTACAAAGCCCCAGAGGGGCGTGTGGCAGGTGGGGAGAGGCCACCTGAGCGCTGTTCTGGCTAGAGGGAGGCCTCGAACCAGAACTCACAGCGGGTGAGCCCTTGGCCAGTCCCCAGTGTGGGAGCAGGAGCCAGGGTTGAGTCTTTACGTGGACTAGAGGGTTGCCATGCCACAGAGGGGCCCGAGGACAGGATGCAGGGTTATTTGCCCTATTTGCAAATGAAGGTCCACGGCCAGAGCGCACAACCTCAATTTGGCCAGGAGAGAAGCAGGCCGAGAAGGGAGGCAGCTTTTCTTCTCCACACACCCCATGATCCACTCACTCA
>NW_020251965.1:434-1550 GCF_003255815.1 Theropithecus gelada | reverse complement strand
TTTGTTATCGGAGGATATTTCCTTTGGCCCTATACTCTTCAAAAAAAGGGATCAGAAATATCTGTTCTCAGATTCCACAGAAATAAGGCTCGCAAAGAGATCCACGAATTACAGATGTAACTCTGTGACGTGAAATAACAGAACACTAAGCAGTTTCTCAGAAAGCTTCTTTCCAGATTTCATCTGAGGATATTTCCTTTGTCACCGTAGCCCTCTATGGGCTTCCAAATATCACTTTGCCACTTCCACAAGAACTGTCTTAGCGAAAGGCTTCTTGAGGGGAAAGCTGTGACTCTGTGAGATGATTTCACAGAACACAAAGAAGTTTCTCAGAAAGCTTCTTTCTCTTTCTTATCGGAGGATATTTCCCTTGGTCCTTTGGTCTTCAAACAAAGGGATCCGAAATATCTGTTCTCAGATTCCACAGAAATAAGACTAGCAAAGAGATCCACGAAATACAGATGTAACTCTGTGACATGATTTAACAGAACGCTAAGAAGTTTCTCAGAAAGCTTCTTTCCGGATTTCATCTGAGGATATTTCCTTTTTCACCATACCCCTCTATGACTTTCCAAATATCACATTGCCAATTCCTCAAGAACTATCTTAGCGAAAGTCTTCTTGAGGGGAAAGCTGTAACTTTGTGAGATGATTTCGCAGAACACAAAGAAGTTTCTCAGAAAGCTTCTTTCTCTTTGTTATGGGAGGTTATTTCCTTTGGACCTATAGTCTTCAAAGGGATCCGAAATATCTGTTCTCAGATTCCACAGAAAGAAGGCTAGCAAAGAGATCCATGAAATACAGATGTAACTCTGTGAGATGTATTAACGGAACACTAGGCAGTTTCTCAGAAAACTTCTTTCCAGATTTCATATGAGGATATTGCCATTTTCACCATAGCGCTCTATGGGCTTCCAAATATCACTTTGCTAATTCCACAAGAACTGTCTTAGCGAAAGGCTTCTTGAGGGGAAAGCTGTAACACTGTGAGATGATTTCACAGAACACAAAGAAGTTTCTCAGAAAGCTTCTTTCTCTTTGTTATCGGAGGATATTTCCTTTGGACCTATAGTCTTCAAAGGGACCCGAAATATCTGTTCTCCGATTCCACAGAAA
>NW_020251965.1:0-395 GCF_003255815.1 Theropithecus gelada | reverse complement strand
GTGAGATGATTTCACAGAACACAAAGAAGTTTCTCAGAAAGCTTCTTTCTCTTTGTTATCGGAGGATATTTCCTTTGGCCCTATAGTCTTCAAAGGGACCCGAAATATCTGTTCTCCGATTCCACAGAAATAAGGCTAGCAAAGAGATCCACGAAATAGAGATGTAGCTCTGTGAGTAGAAGTCACACATCACAGAGCAGTTTCTCAGAAATCTTCTTTCCAGATTTCATCTGAGGATATTTCCTTTTTCAACATAGCCCTCTAAGGGCTTCCAAATATCACTTTGCCAATTCCACAAGAACTGTCTTAGCGAAAGGCTTCTTGAGGGGAAAGCTGTAACTCTTTGTGATGATTTCACAGAACACAAAGTAATTTTTCAGAAAGCTTCTTTCTCT
>NW_020251964.1:0-1550 GCF_003255815.1 Theropithecus gelada | reverse complement strand
TGTGAGTGGAAGTCACATATCACAGAGTAGTTTCTCAGAAACCTTCTTTCCAGATTTTATTGGAGGATATTTCCTTTTTCATCATAGCCCTCTATGGGCTTCCAAATATCACTTTGCCAATTCTACAGGAACTGTCTTAGCGAAAGGCTTCTTGACGGGAAAGCTATAACTCTGTGAGACGATTTCTCAGAATACAAAGAAGTTTCTCAGAAAGCTTCTTTCTATTTGTTATCGGAGGATATTTCCTTTGGGCCTATAGTCTTCAAAGGGATCCGAAATATCTGTTCTCAGATGCCACAGAAATAAGGCTAGCAAAGAGATCCACGAAATACAGATGTAACTCTGTGAGATGAATTAACAGAACACTAAGTAGTTTCTCAGAAAACATCTTTCCAGATTTCATCTGAGGATATTTCCTTCTTCATCATAGCCCTCTAAGGGCTTCCAAATATCACTTTGCCAATTCCACAAGAACTGTCTTAGCAAAAGGCTTTTTGAGTGGAAAGCTGTAATTCTGAGAGATGAATTAAAATAACACTAAGCAGTTTCTCAGAAATCTTCTTTCCAGTTTTCAGCTGAGGATATTTCCTTTTTCACCATAGCCCTCTATGGGCTTCCAAATATCACCTTGCCAATTCCACAAGGACTGTCTTAGCGAAAGGCTTTCTGAGAGGAAAGCTGTAACTCTGTGAGATGATTTTACAGAACACAAAGAAGTTTCTCAGAAAGCTTCTTTCTCTTTGTTTTCGGAGGATATTTCCTTTGGCCCTATAGTATTCAAAGGGATCCGAAATATCTGTTCTCAGATTCCACAGAAATAAAGCTAGCAAAGAGATCCACGAAATACAGATGTAACTCTGTGAGTGGAAGTCACACATCACAGAGCAGGTTCTCAGAAAGCTTCTTTCCAGATTTCACCTGAGGATATTTCTTTTTTCACCATAGCCCTCTATGGGCTTCCAAATATCACATTGCCAATTCCACAAGAACTCTCTTAGCGTAAGGCTTCCTCAGGGCAAAGCTGTAACTCTGTGAGATGATTTCACAAAACACAAAGAAGTTTCTCAGAAAGCTTCTTTCTCTTTGTTATCGGAGGATATTTCCTTTGTCCCTATGGTCTTCAAAGGGATCCGAAATATCTGTTCTCATATTCCACAGAAATAAGGCTAGCAAAGAGATCCACGAAATACAGATGTAACTCTGTGAGATGAATTAACAGACCACTAACTAGTTTCTCAGAAAGCTTCCTTCCAGATTTCCTCTGAGGATATTTCCTTTTTCACTATAGCCCTCTACGGGCTTCCAAATATAACTTTGTCAATTCCACAAGAACTGTCTTTCCGAAAGTCTTCTTGATGAGAATGCTGTAACTCTGTGAGATGATTTCACAGAACACAAAGAAGTTTCTCAGAAAGCTTCTTTCTCTTTGTTATCGGAGGATATTTCCTTAGGCCCTATAGTCTTCAGACGGATCCGAAGTATCTGTTCTCAGATTCCACAGAAATAAGGCTAGCAAAGAGATCCACGAAATACAGATGTAACTCTGTGAG
>NW_020251963.1:0-1550 GCF_003255815.1 Theropithecus gelada | reverse complement strand
GGAAATATCCTCCGATGTAATCTGGAAAGAAGCTTTCT
Source organism: Theropithecus gelada (assembly GCF_003255815.1). Classification (NCBI taxonomy): domain Eukaryota; kingdom Metazoa; phylum Chordata; class Mammalia; order Primates; family Cercopithecidae; genus Theropithecus; species Theropithecus gelada. Next base: position 1,512 of record NW_020251963.1, on the reverse strand, counting down.
GAGAAACTGCTCTGTGATGTGTGACTTCCACTGAGAGAGTTCCATCTGCATTTCGTGGATCTCTTTGCTAGCCTTATTTCTGTGGTATCTGAGAACAGATATTTCGGATCCCTTTGAAGACTATAGGGCCAAGGGAAATATCCTCTGATAACAAAGAGAAAGAAGCTTTCTGAGAAACTTCTTTGTGTTCTGTGAAATCATCTCACAGAGTTACAGCTTTCCCCTGAAGAAGCCTTTCGCTAAGACAGTTCCTGTTGGAATTGGCAAAGTCATATTTGGATGCCCATAGAGGGCTATGGTGAAAAGGAAATATCCTCCGATGAAATCTGGAAAGAAGCTTTCTGAGAAACTCCTTAGTGTTCTGTTAATTCATCTCACAGAGTTACATCTGTATTTCGTGGATCTCTTTGCTAGCCTTATTTCTGTGGAATCTGAGAACAGATATTTCGAATCCCTTTGAAGACTATACGGCCAAAGGAAATATCCTCTGATAAGAAAGAGAAAGAAGCTTTCTCAGAAACTTCTTTGTGTTCTGTGAAATCATCTCACAGAGTTACATCTCTCCCCTCAAGAAGGCTTTCGCTAAGACAGTTCTTGTGGAATTGGCAAAGTCATATTTGGATGCCCATAGAGGGCTATGGTGAAAAGGAAATATCCTCCGATGAAATCTGGAAAGAAGCTTTCTGAGAAACTCCTTAGTGTTCTGTTAATTCATCTCACAGAGTTACATCTGTATTTCGTGGATCTCTTTGCTAGCCTTATTTCTGTGGAATCTGAGAACAGATAATTCGTATCCCTTTGAAGACTATAGGGCCAAAGGAAATATCCTCTGATAACAAAGAGAAAGAAGCTTTCTGAGAAACTTCTTTCTGTTCTGTGAATTCATCTCACAGAGTTACAGCGTTCCCCTCCAGAAGCCTTTCGCTAAGACAGTTCTTGGGGAATTGGCAAGGTGATATTTGGAAGCCCATAGAGGGCTATGGTGAAAAAGGAAATATCCTCCGTTGAAATCTGGAAAGAAGGTTTCTCAGAAACTGCTTAGTGTTCTGATAATTCATCTCACAGAGTTACATCTGTATTTCTTGGATCTCTTTGCAAGCCTCATTTCTGTGGAATCTGAGAACAGATATTTCGGATCCCTTTGAAAAGCATAGGGCCAAAGGAAATATCCTCCGATAAGAAAGAGAAAGAAGCTTTCTGAGAAACTTCTTTGTGTTCTGTGAAATCATCTCACAGAGTTACAGCTTGGCCCTCAAGAAGCCTTTCGTTAAGACAGTTCTTGTGGAACTGGCAAAGTCATATTTGGAAGCCCATAGGGTTCTATGGTGAAAAAGGAAATATCGTCAGATGAAATCTGGAAAGAAGCTTTCTGAGAAACTGCTTAGTGTTCTGCTAATTCATCTCACAGAGTTACCACTGTGTTTCGTGGATCTCTTTGCTAGCCTTATTTCTTTGGAATCTGAGGACACATATTTCGTATCCCTTGAAGACTATAGGGCCAAAGGAAATATC
>NW_020251962.1:0-1551 GCF_003255815.1 Theropithecus gelada | reverse complement strand
TGAGGTGGCTCTAGTCCCTGATATCTACTTTTTAAAAAATCTAAGTCGGCCGGGACCAGTGGCTCACACCTGTAATCCCAGCACTTTAGGAGGCCGAAGAGTGCTGATCACCTGAGGTCGGGAGTTCGAGACCAGCCTGACCAAAATGGAAAAACCCCGTCTCTACTAAAAATTCAAAATCAGCCCGGCGTGGTGGCACATGCCTGTAATCCCAGCTACTCGGGAGGCTGAGGCAGGAGAATCACTTGAACACAGGAGGCGGAGGTTGCACTGAGAGGAGATCGCGCTATTGCACTCCAGCATGGGCAACAAGAGCAAAACTCCGTCTCAAAAAAAAAAGAAAAAAAATCTAATTTGAGAGTTTTTTTTTTTTGGGAGGGGGTAAATTATACATTGGGGGAAACAGAACTCAGGTTTAACCCACTATAAACTACAAATAACCTCTGATTATATGAACGGGAAATTTCCATCTTGATTGTACAAATTGAGAAACTATGTAACTGTACATAGCCTATTATTGAATTTGGTTTTCTTCATTATACACCTTTAAAAACTCTTTCCGTCAAATCCCTTCCATAGACCATAAACTACAAACTATATAGCTGGGTGCGCTACCATTTTTGAATCACTCTTTGATTAAATTCATTACTTTAGTGGTGACTGGCATAAATTTTTAATAGAAGAAAAGAGGGACTGGAAACCTCACTGAACTGAAACTCTTCCCATTCATGAACCCGCACCCTGAGTCAGGATTCTCCCCTGACGCCCCTCCCGTGGTCACTGCACAATCTGTGAGACGCGGCCCTGCGGGTGCAGAGCGGCCCAGAAAGGGCTCAAGGCCAGGGCACAGTAACAGCGCCTGGAGGAGACAGGTGACCCGGGGTCCCGCAGTCAGCGCAGCCGCCATCTTATGCCTGAAGGGGACTGAGGCCGAGCTGGGCAAGAAGAACTCCAGGCGCAGATTGTGGAGCTGACTGCAGGGAGGCCTGAGTCCCGCCACAGCCACTTCCCACCGGTTCCAATCAGCCCCTTCCCTTTCTTGGGATGTCAGACAGGCACTCTCACCATTTCTAGGCTTCCAGGGGCATCTTAGCTGTGGAGCTCCCAACTCCGCAGGTTACAGGGCCACAGAGTATGAGGTCACAGAGCAGTCAAGACGAGAATGAAAACCGGCGCTGCAACGAGAAATAACCGCCGGGCCACCTCTCGGATGCCGCCTTTTCCGCTCCAGCTGTGTCCCTGATTGGACGGTTCCTAGACCAGAGTTCCTGATTGGATAATTCTTGAATCCCCGCCTCCTCAGACCCTGAGTGACAGAGATGTGATCAGATGCTGGACTGAATGAAGACTGATGGGCTGCGCGGTGGCTCACGGCTGTAATCCCAGCACTTTGGGAGGGAAGCCCAGGCGGTTGGATCACTAGAGGTTAGGAGTTGGAGACCAGGCTGGACAACATGGCAAAACCCCGTCTCTACTAAAAATAAAAATTAGCGGGGCGTGGTGCCGGGCGCCTGTAATCCCAGCTACTCCGGAGGCTAAGGCACGAGAATC
>NW_020251961.1:0-1551 GCF_003255815.1 Theropithecus gelada | reverse complement strand
CCCCCTGTGCTTTGGGCAGGCTCACACATTGAAGGAGGAGAAGAAGCGTGACATATATCGGATACAGGAGCTGGAGAGGAGCTTGTCCGAAATCAAACCCCAGATGGGTAAGATGGGGCTGATGTGACCTGGGAGCGGAACTGGCATCAGAGGGCTGTGGGGTGGCTTAGGATGCCCCAGGGAGGTGGGTAGATGGAAGGGCTTTGAGGCAGAGGGAAAGAGATCTGTGCCAGGAGTCAGTAAGTCTTGTCATCTCCATGAGCCTCAGAGTCCCCATCAGCAAAGAGGGAGGAGTGCCCGTTGTCAGCCACCCACGGTGCTCTCTATCTGACATGGCTGGGAAATTGGCTTCCATCGGGTGCGAGGAATCATCAGCAGTGAGGCCAAGTTTGAGAAGCCTGAGAGGAGCTGTGCATCAAGAGGAGGCTTCGTTTTTTTTTTTTGTTGTTGTTGTTGAGGGAGGGTTGGGAGGGGGAATCCAGAGGCCCTCATTGTCTGCTTCCTTTCTCAGCTCAGCCCCCATCCCCAGCACCCCCAGCAGGGCCCTCTGACGTGGAGCAGCTACAAGATGAGGCCGAACACCTGAGGAAGGAGGTGGAGAGTTTGGTGGAAAAACTGCAATTCCAGGTGGAAAACAACCAGGCCTTGAATCTCCTGAGCAAGGAGCAAAAGGAGAGGCTCCAGGAGCAGGAGGAGAGGCTCCAGGAGCAGGAGGAGAGGAGGCTTCGGGAGCAGGAGAGGCTGTGTGAGCAAAAGGAGAGGCTTGAGGAGCAGGGTGAGAGGCTGCGAAAGCAGGAAGAGAGGCTGCGAAAGCAGGAGGAGAGACTGCGAATGGAAGAGGAGAGGCTGCAAAAGCAGGAGAAGAGGCTGTGGGATCAGGAAGAGAGGCTGTGGGAGAAGGAGGAGAGGCTACGAAAGCAGGAAGAGAGGCTGCGAATGCAGGAGAGGCTCGCACTCTCCCAGAACCAAAAGCTCGACAAGCAGCTGGCCGAGCCACAGTGCGGCTTCAAGGATCTGGTGGGTTGCCCCACCTGGGGAGGCTGCCCTCATCCCTAGCCGTCCAGGCCTTTGTTTCCCCACCTGTAAAATGGGGCAGAGTAACCCTCACATGACATGGTACTTCGAAAGGCACCTGTGAGCCAGAGCTCATCAGGCCCTGCTCTGATGGCTGTGGGGGAGAGGGAATGATTTTTCTAACCTGCCTCCACCTTCCTGGTGACCTGGGAGACAGACACCAAGTTCAGGGTTCTCCAGCTGCAGTGGATGGCCACTGATTGCTTCTCTCTGTCCAGAACAACGAGAACAAGAGGGCACTGCAGTTGGAGCAGCAAGTAAAGGAGCTGCAGGAGAAGCTGAGTGAGGTGAAGGAGACGGTAACCTCTGCCCCATCCAAGATGGGCTGGGAGGCGGGCACCAGCCTCTGGGGAGGGGCGGTCCCAGGCCAAAGGCAGCTCTAGCTGGAGGGAAGGTGACCTCAGCACCCTCCAGGGTAGCCCTATACCTGTTTCTTGCTTCCTGCCCTCTGATTTTAGAGGTGGGTAGCCCTGGGCT
>NW_020251960.1:0-1551 GCF_003255815.1 Theropithecus gelada | reverse complement strand
GGAAGCCGATAGAGGGCTATGCTGAAAAAGGAAATATCCTCAGATGAAATCTGGAAAGAAGCTTTCTGAGAAACTGATTAGTGTTCTATTAATTCATGTCACAGAGTTACATCTGTATTTCGTGGATCTCTTTGCTAGCCTTATTTCTGTAGTATTCGAGACCAGATATTTTTCATCCCTTTGAAGACTATAGTGCCAAAGGAAATATCCTCCGATAACAAAGAGAAGGAACCTTCCTGAGAAACTACTTTCTGTTTTTTGAAATCATCTCACAGAGTTACAGCTTTCCCCTCAAGAAGCCTTTCGCTAAGACAGTTCTTGTGGAATTGGCAAAGTGATATCTCGATGCCCTTAGAGGACTATAGTGAAAAAGGAAATATCCTCACATGAAATCTGGAAAGAAGCTTTCTGAGAATCTGCTCTGCGATGTGTGAATTCTACTCACAGAGTTACATCTATATGTTGTGGATCTCTTTGCTAGCCTTATTTCTGTGGAATCTGAGAACAGATATTTCGGATCCCTTTGAAGACCATTGGGCCAAAGGAAATATCCTCCGATAACAAAGAGAAAGAAGCTTTCTCAGAAATTTCTTTGTGTTCTGTGAAATCATCTCACAGACTTACAGCTTTGCCCTCAAGAAGCCTTTCGCTAAGACAGTTCTTGTTTAATTGGCAAAGTGATATTTGGAAGCTCATAGAGGGCTATGGTGAAAAAGGAAATATCCTCAGATGAAATCTGGAAAGAAGCTTTCTGAGAAACTGCTCTGTGATGTGTGACTTCTTCTCACAGAGTTACATCTGTATTTTGTGGATCTCTTTGCTAGCCTTATTTCTGTGGAGTCTGAGAACAGATATTTCTAATCCCTTTCTTTGAAAACTATAGGGCCAAAGGAAATATCCTCCGATAACAATGGGAAAGAAGCGTTCTGAGAAACTTCTTTGAGTTCTGTGAAATCATCTCACACACTTACAGCTTTCCCCACAAAAAGCCTTTCACTAAAACAGTTCTTGTGGAATTGGCAAAGTGATATTTGGAAGCCCCTAGAAGGCTATGGTGAAAAAGGAATTATCCTCAGATGAAATCTGGAAAGAAGCTTTCTGAGAAACTGCTTAGTGTTCTGTTAATTCATCTCACTGCGTTACATCTGTATTTCGTGGATCTCTTTCCGAGCCTTATTTCTATGGAATCTGAGAACAGATATTTCGGATCCCTTTGAAGAATATAGGGCCAAAGGTAATATCCTCCGATAACAAAGAGAAAGAAGCTTCCTGAGAAACTTCTTTGTGTTCTGTGAAATCAGCTCACAGAGTTACAGCTTTCCCCTGAAGAAGCCTTTCGCTAAGACAGTTCTTGTGGAATTGGCAAAGTGATATTTGGACGCCAATAGAGGGCTATGGTGAAAAAGGAAATATCCTCAGATGAAATCTGGAAAGAAGCTTTCTGAGAAACTGCTCTGTGATGCTTGACTTCTACTCACAGAGTTACATCTGTATTTCATGGATCTCTTTGCTAGCCCTATTTCTGTGGAATGTGAGAACAGATATTTCGGA
>NW_020251959.1:0-1551 GCF_003255815.1 Theropithecus gelada | reverse complement strand
TTTCTCTCAGGTTTGTCAAAGATCAGATGGCTGTAGATGTGTGGTATCATTTCTGAGGAGTCTGTTCTGTTCCATTGGTCTATATCTCTGTTTTGGTACCAGTACCATGCTGTTTTGGTTACTGTAGCCTTGTAGTATAGTTTGAAGTCAGGTAGCGTGATGCCTCCAGCTTTGTTCTTTTGACTTAGGATTGTCTTGGAGATGCGGGCTCTTTTTTGGTTCCATATGAACTTTAAAGCAGTTTTTTCCAATTCTGTGAAGAAACTCATTGGTAGCTTGATGGGGATGGCATTGAATCTATAAATAACCTTGGGCAGTATGGCCTTTTTCACGATATTGATTCTTCCTATCCATGAGCATGGTATGTTCTTCCATTTGTTTCTGTCCTCTTGTATTTCACTGAGCAGTGGTTTGTAGTTCTCCTTGAAGAGGTCCTATACATCCCTTGTAAGTTGGATACCTAGGTATTTTATTCTCTTTGAAGCAATTGTGAATGGAAGTTCATTCATGATTTGACTCTCTGTTTGTCTGTTACTGGTGTATAAGAATGCTTGTGATTTTTGCACATTAATTTTGTATCCTGAGACTTTGCTGAAGTTGCTTATCAGCTTAAGATTTTGGGCTGAGACAATGGGGTTTTCTAAATATACAATCATGTCATCTGCAAAGAGGGACAATTTGACTTCTTCTTTTCCTAACTGAATACCCTTGATTTCTTTCTCTTGCCTGATTGCCCTAGCCAGAACTTCCAACACTATGTTGAATAGGAGTGGTGAGAGAGGGCATCCCTGTCTTGTGCCCGTTTTCAAAGGGAATTTTTCCAGTTTTTGCCCATTCACTATGATATTGGCTGTGGGTTTGTCATAAATAGCTCTTATTATTTTGAGGTACGTTCCATCAATACCGAATTTTTTGAGCGTTTTTAGCATGAAGGGCTGTTGAATTTTGTCAAAAGCCTTTTCTGCATCTATTGAGATAATCATGTGGTTCTTGTCTTTGGTTCTGTTTATATGCTGGATTATGTTTAATGATTTGCGAATGTTGAACCAGCCTTGCATCCCAGGGATGAAGCCCACTTGATCATGGTGGATAAGTTTTTTGATGTGCTGCTGAATCCGGTTTGCCAGTATTTTATTGAGGATTTTTGCATCGATGTTCATTAGGGATATTGGTCTAAAATTCTCTTTTTTGTTGTGTCTCTGCCAGGCTTTGGTATCAAGATGATGTTGGCCTCATAAAATGAGTTAGGGAGGATTCCATCTTTTTCTATTGACTGGAATAGTTTCAGAAGGAATGGTATCAGCTCCACCTTGTACTGGTAGAATTCTGGTAGAATTCAGCTGTGAATCCATCTGGTCCTGGACTTTTTTTGGTTGGTAGGCTATTAATTATTGCCTCAATTTCAGAGCCTACTATTGGTCTATTCAGGGATTCAACTTCTTCCTGGTTTAGTCTTGGAAGAGTGTAAGTGTCCAGGAAATTATCCATTTCTTCTAGATTTTCTAGTTTATTTGCATAGAGGTGTTTATAGTATTCTCTGATGGTAGTTTG
>NW_020251958.1:821-1551 GCF_003255815.1 Theropithecus gelada | reverse complement strand
CAGAACACAAAGAAGTTTCTCAGAAAGCTTCTTTCTCTTTCTTATCGGAGGATATATCCTTTGGCCCGATATACTTCAGAGGGATCCGAAATATCTGTTCTCAGATTCCACAGAAATAAGGCTAGCAAAGAGATCCCCGAAATACACATGTAACTCTGTGAGATGAATTAACAGAACACTCAGCAGTTTTTCAGAAAGCTTCTTTCCAGATTTCATCTGAGGATATTTCCTTTTTCACCATAGCCCTCTATGGGCTTCCAAATATCACTTTGCCAATTCCACAAGAACCGTCTTAGCGAAAGGCTTCTTCAAGGGAAAGCTGTAACTCTGTGAGACGATTTCACAGAACACAAAGAAGTTTCTCAGAAAGCTTCTTTCTCTTTGGTATCAGAGGATATTTCCTTTGGCACTATAATCTTCAAAGGGATCCGAAATATCTGTTCTCAGATTTCACAGAAATAAGGCTATCAAATAGATCCACGAAATACAGATGTAACTCTGTGAGATGAATTAACAGAACACTCAGCAGTTTCTCAGAAAGCTTCTTTCCAGATTTCATCTGAGGATATTTCCTTTTTCACCATAGCCCTCTATGGGCTTGCAAATATCTCATTGCCAATTCCACAAGAACTGTCCTAGCGAAAGTCTTCTTGAGGGGAAAGCTGTAACTCTGTGAGATGATTTCACAGAACACAAAGAAGTTTCTCAGAAAGCTTCTTTCTCTTTGTTT
>NW_020251958.1:0-729 GCF_003255815.1 Theropithecus gelada | reverse complement strand
ATCCGAGATATCTGTTCTCAGATTCCACAGAAATAAGGCCAGCAAAGAGATCCACGAAATACAGATGTAATACTGTGAGGTGAATTAAGAGAACACTCAGCAGTTTCTCAGAATGCTTCTGGCCAGATTTCATCTGAGGATATTTCCTTTTTCACCGTAGCCCTCTATGGGATTCCAAATATCACTTTGCCAATTCCAGAGGAACTGTCTTAGCGAAAGGCTTCTTGAGGGGAAAGCTGTAACTCTGTGAGATGATTTCACAGAACACAAAGAAGTTTTTCAGAAAGCTTCTTTCTCTTTGTTATCGGAGGATATTTCCTTTGGCACTATAATCTTCAATGGGATCCGAAATATCTGTTCTCAGATTTCACAGAAATAAGGCTATCAAATAGATCCACGAAATACAGATGTAACTCTCTGAGATGAATTAACAGAACACTCAGCAGTTTCTCAGAAAGCTTCTTTCCAGATTTCATCTGAGGATATTTCCTTTTTCACCATAGCCCTCTATGGGCTTGCAAATATCTCATTGCCAATTCCACAAGAACTGTCTTAGCGAAAGGCTTCTTGAGGGGAAAGGTGTAACTCTCTGAGGTGATTTCACAGAACACAAAGAAGTTTCTCAGAAAGCTTCTTTCTCTTTCTTATCGGAGGATATATACTTTGGCCCGATATACTTCAGAGGGATCCGAAATATCTGTTCTCAGATTACACAGAAATAAGGCTAGC
>NW_020251957.1:707-1551 GCF_003255815.1 Theropithecus gelada | reverse complement strand
TTTTCAAAAAGCTTCTTTCTCTTTGCTATCGGAGGATATTTCCTTTGGCCCTATAGTCTTCAAAGGGATCCGAAATATCTGTTCTCAGATTCCAAAGAAATAAGGCTAGCAAGAAGATCCACGAAATACAGGTGTAACTCTGTGAGTGGAAGTCACACATCACAGAGCATTTTCACAGAAAGCTTCTTTCCACATTTCATCTGAGCATATTTCCTTTTTCACCATAGCCCTCTATGGGCTTCGAAATATCACTTTGCCAATTCCACAAGAACTTTCTTAGCCAAAAGCTTCTTGAGGGGAGAGCTGTAACTCTGTGAGATGATTTCACAGAACACAAAGAAGTTTCTAAGAAAGCTTCTTTCTCTTTGTTGTCGGAGGATATTTCCTTTGGCCCTATAGTCTTCAAAGGGATCCGAAATATCTGTTCTCAGAATCCAGAGAAAAAAGGCTAGCAAGAAGATCCACGAAATACAGATGTAACTCTGTGAGATGAATTAACAGAACACTAAGCACTTTCTCGGAAAGCTTCTTTCCAGATTTCATCTGAGGATATTTCCTTTCTCACCAGAGCCCTCTATGGGCTTCCAAATATAAGTTTCCCAATTCCACAAGAACTGTCTTAGCGAAAAGCTTCTTGAGGAGAAAGCTGTCACTCTGTGAGATGATTTCACAGAACACAAAGAAGTTTCTCAGAAAGCTTCTTTCTCTTTGTTACCAGAGGATATTTCCTTTGGCCCTATACTCTTAAAGGGATCAGAAATATCTGTTCTCAGATTCCACAGAAATAAGGCTAGCAAAGAGATCCAAGAAATACAGATGTAACTCTGTGAGATGAATTAACAGA
>NW_020251957.1:0-637 GCF_003255815.1 Theropithecus gelada | reverse complement strand
AATTCCACAAGAACTGTCTTAGCGAAAGGCTTCTTCACGGGAAAGCCGTAACTCTGTGAGATGAATTCGCAGAACACAAAGAAGTTTCTCAGAAAGCTTCTTTTTCTTTGTTATCGGTGGATATTTCCTTTGGCCCTATACTCTTCAAAGGGATCCGAAATATCTGTTCTCACATTCCACAGAAATAAGGCTAGCAAAGAGATTCACGAAATACAGATGTAACTCTCTGAGATGAATTAGCAGAACACTAAGCAGTTTCTCAGAAAGCTTCTTTCCAGATTTCATCTGAGCATATTTCCTTTTTCACCATAGCCCTCTAAGGGCTTCCAAATATCTCTTTGCCAATTCCACAAGACCTGTCTTAGCGAAAAGCTTCTTGAGGGGAAAGATGTAACTCTGTGAGTTGATTTCACAGAACACAAAGAAGTTTCTCAGAAAGCTTCTTTCTCTTTGTTATCGGAGGATATTTCCTTTGGCCCTATAGTCTTCAAAGGGATCCGAAATATCTGTTCTCAGATTCCACAGAAAGAAGGCTAGCAAAGAGATCCACGAAATACAGATGTAACTGTTTGAGTGGAAGTCACACATCGCAGAGAAGTTTCTCAGAAAGCTTCTTTCCAGATTTCATCTGAGGATA
>NW_020251956.1:0-7850 GCF_003255815.1 Theropithecus gelada | reverse complement strand
GGCAGGAGAGCTCCCCCACTGAGCTCCGAGCAGTGTTATATAGTCTAAGAAAAGTGGGCATAGAGTTATTATACAAATCAGATATATGATTGGCTAGTGTTTGAACAAGGCGATTTGGCTAACTATGATTGGTTCCCGCCATTTCTGATATTTTGGTTCAAACTTTGAGGCGGGAGAGCAGGTTTATGGCAGCAAGAGTTTATCTTACTTAAACACGTCTTGTGACCTTGCCTCAGAACTTACAAAATCTCTGGTATGTGCAAAACAAAATCTCTGGTACGTGCAGAAAAACAGGTGCTCACAGAACTTACGAAATCTCTGGTATGTGCAAAGATTAGAGAGCAGAACAAAGGTGTAGCGGGGGGGCGGGTACACATCTATCTTTGTGTCCTTTCATTTCCCCCTTCTCATAAGTAACTGGATGTCCAATCTTGGATTTCCAGAGTCTTATAATATAGCCTCAATTTCTGGGTGCAGGAGAGGCTGGTGATGGCTACGGAGGACCATTAGTTGGATGGTATCAAACCTTTCTCTGACAAATTGTAAAATTTTATTTACCACACAGGGGCCTATAGTGAATAGAAGCAGTAAAGACATTAGGGGGCCTAAAAGGGGTGCCAGAAGGGAAAACATTGAAGAGCTCCACCAATTGTTAGCGGCTGTAGTGAATTGTTGCTTTTTCATTTCTAAGCTTAGTTTGTGTAGGCGTTGGACTCTTTCCTCAACTAACCCTGACTCATTTATATAGAAACAGCATTCTTCTTTGAGGAACATACAGGTACCTCCTTTCTCAGCCGTGAGTAAGTCTAAGGCTCTGCGGTTTTGAAGGGTGACCTGTGCTAGGGAGGTGAGCTGCTGCTGAAGGGAGGCTAGGGAATAGGCGGAGTCTTCCATAGCAACAGAGAATTGTTGTAACAGCTTGTCGTTTTCTATCATGGAGTGTTGTAGGGCCCCTCCTGCTAACCCCGCTGCGACGACAGAGGTGGTTAAGGATATTCCGGCAATTAGTGGTAGAAAAACTGCTCATCGTCACGCAATTTCAGTTGGGGCAGTCCCTGCCCAGCCTATGAACTCTGCCGGAGTTAGCAGGGTCAGTCGGGGGACTAGTGTAACAGGGATGCACAACTGTCCGTCAGAGATGCTTTTGGACAGAGTTTTTAACAGAGTCATATTACACCAGAAGAACACACCAGGGGGAGCATATATGGGGCTATTAGGGTATGTAGCCGATTGGTTGCAGAGGCTGTTGCTAAGTGCAGAATAACAGTAGGGATATTTCTCTTGGTATGGGTCACGGTACAGGGCCACATCGGGTATTGTGACTGTTGAAGAATTAAAATCTGTATAGTTTGTGGGTGGGGAGGAAAGGGGAACAGCGGTTAATGGTGGTCTTCCTAAGGTTGCACACATAAAGCAAGAGGACAGGTCGCCTAAACCGGTGAGGTTGGTGAATGCTAGCCCTTCTTGTAATAGGGTTAGCCAGGAGAAGGGCTGCAAGTCCTGTGATAGCTTGGTTTCCTGTCTGTGGATTTGTGTATGGATTAAGGGTTGAATCTGGACTAGACTCCGCCACAAGTACAGGTGGCTACTAGGCCAGCTACTACTGGAATCGTAGTAGACTGCCCCATGTTGGGGCGATGTCCACCGGGAGTGCCCTGGATCTGTTATTATCCAAGTGTATATGTTAGGAGTCCCTGTCGGGTAGCGAGTCCTGAGGAGGTTAGACTTTCTCGGGTATTCGTCCCATACCCTGGCTGAATGCATTTTACAATAGTGGTATGGGCAACCTGCATTCTGGTGCCACCAATAATTCTTACAATTATATTCAGTCTGATCATATTCAAAACAGATCATGGGTATCCCCGGTTGGGCAATTTGGAAATTAGTGAAATTGAGGTAAATTGGAGTATTGCACCCGGAGGGGGGGCAGTCTGCTCTAGCTAATAGTTTACCCGCCTGGGGGGTTTCCCCGGGGTGAGTTTTGTTCTCATAGAGCCAGAACCTCCAGACATAGGGATTAGACGGCGCAGTAGTGAGGAGAGTCAGATGCATAAGGCATAAAAGCATAGGCAAGCTAGACATGGTTACGGCTGTGGGGATGACAGCGCAGGGTTAGCTTTAAGGGATTGTTCTTAGCTTTGTCTACAGTCCATGTAACCGGTGCTCCAGACGGCCCGAGAAGGTCGGATGTTGGGTCCACTGGTTTGACGTGTGTGTAGTGGATCCATGAAGCGATGCCTTCTACCTTGAGAGCGGTGGGAGTAGTCAGGAGTACTTGCAGTGGTCCTTTCCACCTGGGTTGAAGAGTTTCTTGCCGGTGGCGCTTGACTAGGACCCAGTCTCCCGGCTGGAACGGATGAGGTGTCGGCGGAGGTCCTGCCTCGTACAGTTCTCGTAGTCTGGGCCAAATTTCCTGGTGAATTTTCTGTAAGGCTTGTAAGGAGAACAAGAGCTCAGAGACATTTTCAGTTTCAGGTTTGAGTAAGTCATCTTTTAGACTGGGGACCAGGGGTGGGGATCTGCCATACATGATTTCATATGGTGTGAGGCCCAGTCTGTAAGGGGTATTTCGGGCCCGGAACAGAGCGTAGGGGAGAAGTACTACCCAATTAGCGCCAGTCTCCATGGTCAATTTAGTTAAGGTCTCCTTTAGAGTCCGATTCATCCTTTCTACCTGTCCTGAGCTTTGGGGCCTATAAGCACAATGTAATTTCCAATTTGCCCCAAGAATGGAAGCCAAATCCTGACTTACCTTAGCAACGAAGGCTGGTCCGTTGTCTGACCCTATTTGGACGGCAAAGCCATACCTGGGGAGGATTTCTTCCAAAATTTTCTTTGCTACAACCTGAGCAGTTTCTCTCTTAGTTGGGAACGCTTCTGTCCATCCTGAAAAAGTATCTACAAAGACAAGTAAGTACTGATACCCATATTTTCCAGGCTTTATCTCAGTAAAGTCTATTTCCCAATAAACACCAGGCCTAGTTCCTCTACACCTAATTCCTGCGGCGGTCTGGGTTTGGGGGCAAGCGTTGTTCAGTTGGCAGGCTTTGCAATTTGTTGTGACATCGCTGGCCAGTTCAGCTATGTGCCTGATTCTGAACTTGGCGTGCCTGATTAAGTCTATCATTCGCCGGGAACCCAGGTGGGTTGTCCGGTGGATATGTCCCAACACCTGCCGTCCTAATTTTTCTGGTAGGATGGTTTGGTCATTTACATCAGTCCACCACCCATTTTGAACCTGTTTTAGGGGAAGCGTGTCCATCCATTCGCGATCCTGTTCGGTATAGTCGGGAAAACTTGGCAAATTTCGTGGGCCAGGATCAGGGAGCTGGAGCGCAAGGAGCTGACTGGGAGCTTTTGCTATGCTCCTTGCAGTTTGGTCGGCTAAGAAGTTGCCTCGAGCAATTGGCGTAGTTGGTTTCTGGTGCGCAGGGCAATGTACGATAGCCAATTTCTTTGGTTTCCACAGAGCAGTTAATAGAGCTAGGATCTCTTGCTTGTTTTTTATTTCTTTGCCTTCAGCTGTTAATAGTCCCCTCTCTCTGTAGATGGCCCCATGTATGTGCGCAGTAGCGAAAGCATAGCGGCTATCCGTGTATACTGTCAGTTTTTTCTCTGCCCCTAGGGTGAGGGCCTGTGTGAGTGCTATCAGCTCGGCTCTTTGGGCCGATGTCCCTGGAGGCAAGGGTTCCGCCCAGATTACCTCAGTCTCTGACGTTACAGCCGCTCCTGCATACCGCTGGCCTTGGTGGACGTAGCTGCTGCCATCAGTGAACCAGATGAGTTCTGTGTCGGGGAGCGGACGATCTTGCAGGTCCTCCCGCACCCCATGCACCTGAGCCAGTATCTCAGTGCACTCATGGGACGGGGCGTCCAAGTCTGGATTTGGCAGCAGTGAAGCAGGGTTTAAAGAGGTTGGGGGCAGAAAAGTTATTCTGAGGGGGTTTAACAGCAGTTCTTGATAGTGGGTGAGCCGGGCGTTACTCATCCATCGGTCCGGCGGCTGCCGGAGGACGCCTTCAATGGCATGCGGGGTTATAATGTGCAACTCTTGCCCCATGATAAGTTTATCAGCGTCTCGGACCATTAGGGCGGTCGCTGCGATTATCTGGAGGCAGGGTGGCCAGCCAGCAGCCACTGAATCTAATTTTTTTTGACAAATAGGCAACTGGCCTCTGCCAGGGGCCTAGGTACTGTGTTAACACGGCTTTTGCAACACCCTTACTTTCATCCACGTATAAGTGGAAGGGCTTGGAGACATCAGGGAGCCCCAGCGCGGGGGCTGATAATAAGGCAGTTTTGATTTGCTGAAAGGCCAGCTCAGCCTCTTCCGTCCAATTGAAGGGCTGCCGTTCCTTTGTTGCCTGGTATAGGGGCTTGGCTAACTCAGCAAATCGGGTATCCATAACCTACAGAACCCTGCCGACCCCAGGAATTCTCTCACTTGCCGTGTCGACTGGGGTCTAGGGATGCGTAGGACTGTTTCCTTTCGGGCTTTGGTTAGCCAGCATTGCCCCCCTTTTAATAGGTACCCCAGATAAGTTACCTCCGACTTGCAGATCTGAGCCTTTGTTGCTGAGGCTCAGTAGCCTAGCTCCCCCAGAGTCTTCAAGAGGTCCTCAGTCCCTTGAACACAAGTTTCCGGGGACCTGACCGCTATTAAGAGATCATCAACATATTGCAAAAGAGTTATTTCAGGGTGTTGCCGCCTGTACTCACCCAGATCTTCATGAAGGGCTTCATCGAACAGGGTTGGCGAGTTCTTGAACCCTTGTGGCAGCCTGGTCCATGTTAGCTGACCGTTGATGCCCCTCTCAGGATCCATCCATTGAAATGCAAAGAGTTCTTGACTTTCGGGAGCCATAGGAAGGCTGAAGAAAGCATCTTTTAGATCAAGAACAGTATACCACTGTTTTTCGGGATGTAAAGCACTCAGAAGGGTGTATGGATTGGGCACAGTGGGATGTATGTCCATGACCCTTTTATTAACTTCTCTTAAATCCTGTACTGGCCTGTAGTCCGTACTATTGGGTTTACGAACAGGTAACAGTGGAGTATTCCAGGATGAGTGGCAAGCCCGTAGGACTCCCTGGTCTAGGAGTCAGCGGATATGGGGCGTAATTCCTTCTCTTGCCTCCAGGGGCATAGGATATTGCCGAACCCGAACCGGGTCCGTCCCTGGCTTAACTTCCACAAATATGGCAGGTCAATGTTTAGCTAGCCCTAAGCCCCCAGTTTCTGCCCACGCTTCAGGGAAACACTGGAGCCAAGAGTAAATTTCCTGATCGGGGGGGCTTTTGCTCTTGATGGAGTCTGTACTCATCTTCTAAGGTGACAGTCATGATAGATATTGGCCTGTTTTGGGAATCAGTTATCTTGGGCCCTTCTGGCTCAAAGTGGATTTGGGCCCCCATTTTTGTCAGCAAGTCCCTCCCTAGTAGAGGGCAGGGGCTCTCTGGGATGACTAGGAAGGAATGGGAGACTTTTCCCGTTCCTAAGTCTACAGTCCTCTGGGTTGTCCAGGGGTATTTTTTGATGCCTGTGGCCCCGTGCACCCAGGATGTTTTCTTAGACATTTTTCCAATTGGTTTGGTTAGGACTGAGCGTTCCGCCCCAGTATCGACCAAGAAGCAAACTGGGAACCCCTCCACTTGCAAAGTTACCCTGGGTTCGGGGAGGGGGTCCGAACCCCGTCCCCCCCTAGTCAGAGTCCTGGGTAACGAGCACGGAGGTAGGGTTAGCTGGTCTCCGTTTCTTTGGGCAGTCTTTAATCCAGTGACCACGTTCCTTACAACAAGCACACTGATCCTTTTCTAATCCTTGCCTAGAGCCTTGCTTTTTCTGCTTTCTGCTTTGGCCATTCCCTTCCTGGGGGAAAGCTGCTACTAAGACTTTGGTCATTTCTTTGGTTGCCTTGAACTGTTTTT
Source organism: Theropithecus gelada (assembly GCF_003255815.1). Classification (NCBI taxonomy): domain Eukaryota; kingdom Metazoa; phylum Chordata; class Mammalia; order Primates; family Cercopithecidae; genus Theropithecus; species Theropithecus gelada. Next base: position 1,923 of record NW_020251956.1, on the reverse strand, counting down.
CTTCTGGAGTATCCCTATTATTATAAACTCACTGGGCCACCTGAAGGAGGTCCTGAATCTGCTTTCCCTCTAAACCTTCTAATTTCTGGAGTTTTCTTTTAATATCTGGTGTTGCCTGGTTTACAAAGGACATTACTACCGCTGCCTGATTTTCCGGTGCTTCCGGGTCCATAGGGGTAAACTGTCTGAAGGCTTCCATTAATCTCTCTAAATACACAGCGGGGCTTTCTGTCTTACCTTGTAACACAATACACTTTAGCCAAATTGGTGGGCTTGCGAGCTGCAGCCCGGAGACCCGCCATTAGAGTCTGGCGATAAATGAGCAGTCGTCCCCTACCTTCTGCCGTGTTGTAGTCCCATCTGGGCCGGGTCAAAGGAAAAGCCGCGTTAATGAGGTCAGGATTTGCAGTTGGCTGGCCGTCATCTCCTGGAACCAGCTTTCTGGCCTCAACTTGGATTCTTTCCCGCTCCTCCATTGTGAACAGGATTCGGAGGAGCTGTTGACAGTCATCCCAGGTCGGCTGGTGAGTAAACATGACACTGTCTAACAACGAGGTTAGATCTTTGGGATTATCGGAGAACCGAGCATTTTGGGACTTCCAATTGTATAAATCACTGGTGGAAAAAGGCCAATACATGAGACGGGAGAGCCCGGTATCATCGGGCGATCCTATTTCTCTGAGAGGCAGGGCTACAGTGGAGTCAGGGAGTCGGGAAGCTTGGTCCCGCTGTACGCGGCCTCACGTTCGGCCGGCCGGCCCCCCCGGGTTACTTTCGCTCTCGGCTGCTTCCGCTTCTCGGTTTCCCTCTACGGAAGCACCACCCTGGGGGACTGGGTCCTGCGGGATAAGGTGCGGATATGGTGGGGGAAATGTGGGTTCTAACGTTAGGGGGTCCTGGCTGTCCGGCAGCACAGGGGCCGAGGGAGCAGAGGGAGTCCTTTGTCTTGTAGGTCGCGTTACTAGGACCTTGCAAGGCTCAAGGATGAATGGAGTTATCCAGGGCGGTGGGTCTTCCACAAGATTTTGCCACACTAGAATATAAGGAATTTGATCAGGATGTCCTGACTGCCCTGGCAGGAAAATCTTAGTTTTTACCTTAGTAATAATAGAGAGAGAGAAAGTTCCTTCGGAGGGCCACCCTACGCCGAAAGAGGGCCACTCCGAATGGCAGAAAGTAACTAGCTTTCCCTTCTTTAGTTCTACACTTAAGTTACGCCCCCGAGCCTTCACATCTTTGAAATTGGTAACAAGGAGTGACAGCGGCGTGCTCTGGTTGTTGCCCATCTTTGGACTGCTCCTATAAAGAGAAGGAGGGACGAAAATGAGTGTGAAGCAGAGGGGAGTATCCGACAGGTCCGGTCCTGGAAGGGGAAGAAAAGGTTTTATGTTTCGTTTTGGACTTACACTTAACACTTAACAATAACGGACAGACAGTGAGAAACGATGAGCCTTCGCGAGCGCGTCGGACTTCCGACCTGAGTCAGACGGGGCAACCAAGGATGGAGGCCCCCAGATGGGCACTGGGGGACGTCTCCCACCAGTCCCGAGTGGCTGTCTTTTAGCGCGTCTGCCAAGACCGTGCCACTTACAAAACAGACCAATACAGATTACAGATTACGGATTTCACGAAATTTCAGGGAGACAGACAGAGACAAAGACAGAGACAGTGACAAAGCCGGCTTACCTACAGATTAAGATCCATTGACTTGGGGGTCTGGTGGGCTTGGGGGAAATCCCGGACGAGCCCCCATTTGTTATGCCCAGACCGTTTATTCCCCGAAGAAGACCACCAGAGTCCAGAGTCAAAGCTAAGCAGCAAGGATCTTTATTACAGGTTCGAACCTGGAACTCTCCCTCGCTCGCGAAACAAGACGGGCAGGAGAGCTCCCCCACTGAGCTCCGAGCAGTGTTATATAGTCTA
>NW_020251955.1:0-1551 GCF_003255815.1 Theropithecus gelada | reverse complement strand
CTTCCTTCCTTCCCTGCAGGAGGGAAGATATGCTAGGGCTGGACAATGCTGGAACCCTGCTTCTCTCCCTTGCCCCCCAAATCCTAGAAAGTCAGCTCACTCACCTGGTGAGGCAGGATTCCAGCTGGGCCGGGGAAACGGCGAGTTTTGGCTCGGGTGGAGGGATGAGTGGGCTGCTGGGGTGTCCGGCTGGCAGCAGTGACCAGCTGCACCAGGTGGTTGGTGACTATGGGTGTCTGCAGAGCTCCCTGGGGACCCAGGGAGGAATGGGGACCTTTTGGGGTACCAACAGGAGACTCAATGGAAGACAGTGGAGCTTGGGGATGTAAGGGTATCCGAGGAAATAATCCAGAACTAGTCCTTGAGGGAGTAGAACAGCTTGAGTTGGGAGTTCGAGGTCTGTGTAAATGAGCTTTGCCACTTAACCAGGAACTTGGAGACTGGAATGGCTGACAAGGGAAACGATTTTGAGGGCTGCTCTGAATGGTCCCTCTAGCAGCTTGGAGAGGCTGAAGTGCTTGAACAGAGGGGCCTTGTGGACAGATTTTCCAGTGGAGTTGCTGAGTGGGAACTGTTAAGGCAGTTGGAACAGGAAGGTGACCCGCAGCACCAGGTCTCAAGGGGGGTCGTGGAGTCCTACATTGGACGACAGGATCTAGAGACTCATCCTGGGCTGACATGATGCCCGCTGTGTGGGTGGCAGGCACGGGCTCCTTCTGGCAAGATCCACTCAGATCAACTAACCAGGCCTTTTTAACCAATACTGAACCCTCCCGCTGCTGGGCAGGCAGCATTGGTGTGGCCTCACTGCTGACTCCACATTCCAGCTCCATGCCAGGCTCCTCCAACTCCATGCTTGCCAGGACTTTATCAAAGTCGTCTTGTTCAGGCCCCTCAAAGCCACCAACTTGCTGCTGTTGGCTCTCAAAGGTGAGTAGGGGGTGTAGGGCTGAGGATTGAGGTCTTGCTGGCTCTCTGAGCACTTCTGTCACTGTCACTCTTCTCTGATTGCCAATCCAGCTGCTGGAAGTAGAGACAGGCCTTAGGGGAGCTGTTCCTATGCATGATGGACGGCTGTCGGCACTGGGCATGCTGGAGGTAGGGAGGCAGAGGTCCAGGTCTGGCAGGCCCAAAGCCTCTGAGGGAGCAGTGGGGTGTAACGGCAGCAGCCTGGAGGACTGTGCCTGCACAGTCTCCTGTGGCCTAGAAGAGACAGGTCTCAGACGCCCAGCATTCACAGGCAGTGAGCCAGCAAACCGGTTCTCTGCATCCTCCACAGCAGACAAGAAATCCTACAAGGAAGCAGAGATGATAGGTCTTGGCATCTGGAAATCAAGAACCCCTCTGCTGGCCGGGCGCGGTGGCTCAAGCCTGTAATCCCAGCACTGTGGGAGGCCGAGACGGGCGGATCACGAGGTCAGGAGATCGAGACCATCCTGGCTAACACGGTGAAACCCCGTCTCTACTAAAAAAAATACAAAAAACTAGCCGGGCGAGGTTGCGGGCGCCTGTAGTCCCAGCTACTCGGGAGGCTGAGGCAGGAGAATGGCG
>NW_020251954.1:752-1552 GCF_003255815.1 Theropithecus gelada | reverse complement strand
ACACATGAAAAAATGCTCATCATCACTGGCCATCAGAGAAATGCAAATCAAAACCACAATGAGATACCATCTCACACCAGTTAGAATGGCGATCATTAAAAAGTCAGGAAACAACAGGTGCTGGAGAGGATGTGGAGAAATAGGAACACTTTTACACTGTTGGTGGGATTGTAAACTAGTTCAACCATTATGGAAAACAGTATGGCGATTCCTCAAGGATCTAGAACTAGATGTACCATATGACCCAGCCATCCCATTACTGGGTATATACCCAAAGGATTATAAATTATGCTGCTATAAAGACACATGCACACGTATGTTTATTGCAGCACTATTCACAATAGCAAAGACTTGGAATCAACCCAAATGTCCATCAGTGACAGATTGGATTAAGAAAATGTGGCATATATACACCATGGAATACTATGCAGCCATAAAAAAGGATGAGTTTGTGTCCTTTGTAGGGACATGGATGCAGCTGGAATCCATCATTCTTAGCAAACTATCACAAGAACAGAAAACCAAACACCGCATGTTCTCACTCATAGGTGGGAACTGAACAATGAGATCACTTGGACTCAGGAAGGGGAACATCACACACCGGGGCCTATCATGGGGAGGGGGGAGGGGGGAGGGATTGCATTGGGAGTTATACCTGATGTAAATGACGAGTTGATGGGTGCAGCACACCAACAAGGCACAAGTATACATATGTAACAAACCTGCACGTTATGCACATGTACCCTACAACTTACAGTATAATAATAATAAATAAATTTAAAAAAAAAAAAAAAAAAAAA
>NW_020251954.1:0-654 GCF_003255815.1 Theropithecus gelada | reverse complement strand
TGAAAAAAAAAAAAAAAAAAAAAAAGAAAACCCCATTGTCTCAGCCCAAAATCTCCTTAAGCTGATAAGCAATTTCAGCAAAGTCTCAGGATACAAAATTAATGTGCAAAAATCACAAGCATTCTTATACACCAGTAACAGACAGAGAGCCAAATCATGAATGAACTTCCATTCACAGTTGCTTCAAAGAGAATAAAATACCTAGGAATCCAACTGACAAGGGATGTAAAGGACCTCTTCAAGGAGAACTACAAACCACTGCTCAGTGAAATAAAAGAGGACACAAACAAATGGAAGAACATACCATGCTCATGGATAGGAAGAATCAATATCGTGAAAATGGCCATACTGCCCAAGGTTATTTGTAGATTCAATGTCATCCCCATCAACCTACCAATGAGTTTCTTCACAGAATTGGAAAAAACTGCTTTAAAGTTCATATGGAACCAAAAAAGAGCCCGCATCTCCAAGACAATTCTAAGTCAAAAGAACAAAGCTGGAGGCATCACGCTACCTGACTTCAAACTATACTACAAGGCTACAGTAACCAAAACAGCATGGTACTGGTACCAAAACAGAGATATAGACCAATGGAACAGAACAGAGGCCTCAGAAATAATACCACACATCTACAGCCATCTGATCTTTGACAAA
>NW_020251953.1:0-1552 GCF_003255815.1 Theropithecus gelada | reverse complement strand
GAAACCATCACTGCACCCAGACTGCACCTACTCTAGTAAAGAACAAGCTCAAAAAGGCACGAAGTTTCAGAAATTAAACTTTATAGAAATATTGTTTCAGCAACTAGTAATTCTAATACTATTAATAAATGCTAGGGCAGGTAGTGGCATGGACAGCCTGGGGCACAAGTGCTGTCTTTAAAAGCTTTGCTTGCTGTACCCTTTGGAGCTGCCTCCTGGTCCCCTCACCCTCTGCCCGCCTTTTAAGAGCCTGTCCTGGGCAGCACGACAGGGGCAAACAGCCTGGATGCCCAGATGCAGACAGACATCCATGCCTGGAGGAGGAGGCCTCCTCTGGGAGCAGGAGGAGCTGCTAGAATTCCTCCTCCCAGCCTTCTTTTAATGCCCTCAAGCACCTCCTGCACACAGATGGACCCCACCAGCAGCAGTAGAATAAACAGGCCCTGCAGCAGCAGGACTGCAGCTCTAGTGAATGAGACAAGCCTCTCTCCAGCAACGTAGAGGAGCCCAGGCTCAAAACCCTGGTCTTTGCCTCCATGTTTGCCACCTGCCCAGGACTAGGGGCAGCATGGGAGCTGCTGGCTGGGGCCGTGTTGGTCACCCCCTCCCTCCGACTTCTCTCTACAGCCATGTTTTCAGTTGCAGGGCTAAGGCCAGTGGCTACAGTAGGTGCCGTGATTTCAGGCAGCTCCTTGTTGGACTGGTCCTTGGCTGGAGCTCCCTTCACCTCCAGCGCTGTCTCTGGAGGGGACTCTTCCCATGCTGGCTGTGGCTCAACAGCTGGTGCTGGAAGTGCTGGTATTTCTGCATATGGACCAGGAGCTGAAAAAGGAGAAAAAGTCCGCAGCGTCAGTCACTTTCCACTGGAATTTCCAAACACAGAAACAACCTCACTGAATTTAAAGGAGTTCCAGCCCCTAAACACTGCCCCCACAAAGTCTTCCAGACTGCAGGCCACCTCACCATGTGCCTGTGCCTCCATGGGCTCCCAAATCTCCTCCTGGACAAGGACAATGTGCAGATGCAGCCCCGATGGGATCTCTGGTGTGGCCTGGCCTGCTAGGGCCTGCCCTGCGCTGCCCTGTGGTACCCGGGTGCACCTTCTTACAAAGGGCCACAGGCATCTGGGGTGAGGGATGAGCCTTCTTCGGCATCGTCGGAAAAGGCTCTCACTCCCTCCATTCCTGAAGCAGCAGCCTCTTGAAGTGGGGAAGCAACACGGGAACATATTGTTCTCTTGAGCGTATTCTACCAAGTGAGCTGGTTACGGTGCTGACTCTAGGATATGGGCACCTGGTTACCAGAGTTCTAAGTTCTGTTCGGGTCTGTCATTAAGGAAGTGAGGTCACTTAAGGTTCCGTCCCCTCAGCCCCTTCCTTCCATACGACCTTCTTAGGACTCCACTGGGCTGCTGACTGCTCACCCTCCCCCCAGGACACCTCCTTACGTAGACACCATTATGTCCACCCAGGGCCTGCTTGGACACCTGTGCCTGATGTTCACCAGGGGCCGGATGTCCTCCTCAGGCCTGATGTCCACAGAAGGCCTGATG
>NW_020251952.1:0-1552 GCF_003255815.1 Theropithecus gelada | reverse complement strand
AGGTCTGACATTTCTAACTTTCTCCTCATGGGCCACTTTTTGGTCCATGTTTTAGCCAATCAACAAAACAAGTAGTTAGAGCCACTTCTAATTCCCTGAGCTGCACCATTAAATGCAGAATCTCTGCTTAGTGAGCCCATATCAATAAACATGGCCTAATTCAACTTTTTGTGTCTTCCTCCATTATCCCACAGCTTTATTATCCATTTCTACACAGGTTCCCTGGATTTCTGCTTGTAGAAAGAAGAAAACTCAAGTCATTCTTTTGGAATATAGCACATTTCCTCATGGGTCACACCTTGTACCTTGACTTTAGGGACCCTCTGGAACTTGAGTCTAGTTACGGGTCTAGAAGCAAAGAAGAGTGGTGGGAGTGGGTCCCCTGAGAAGACTCAGCATTATCTTGCTGGGCAACTGCCTCAGGAGAGGCAATTACAGTTTCCTCCAGCAATGTAGAGTAGACACACACACACAAACACACACACATACACAAAGTTTGGGGGGGGGAATGAATACCAATAATTTTATCAAGGGTAAAATTTTAGATCTTTCCTAAAGTTTCTTTCTGTATGTCTTTAATCCTGTGATAAATTTTAAGAAACTTTTGTTAAAGCAAAGTCTCTGATAGGGTAGAGGCCAGTAACATACATTTACTAAAATATGGGATATTCAAAAACAGCAAGGAAAGCACTCCAGTTATGGAGTAACAGCTGAATTGTATGGAAATATGACACGCCTGGAATAGAGCTTTTGTTCACATGCTTGGACCCAGAGATACCTCCCTGGATAGATGACCAGTGCTTTTCCTGGGTGATAGGGATGTGAGGAAAGCAAGGTGAGTAGCTTAGACAGAGAAAGGGGAATGGAATGCATACACTAAGTAAACCTTCTTTGGTTCTGGTTTTGAACCAAGGATAAGCTGGTGAAGCTGAACTAAACAAGAAATCACACAAACAAGCTGTTGTTGCCTGCAGGTGGGCCAGGGTAAAGGAGGCCAATTTTGCAGTAGCTCTAATGCTGCCAGGGTGAAATAGTTGGGGAAAAGTAAAGCTAAAAGAGCAAATTTATACATACTATGCTGGATCAAGAGGAACATTCCTCAAGGTGAAAGTCCTGAAAATATTCGATTTGGAAGTAGCCCAATTTATTCTAATAGGCAATAATTTTAAAAGAATCAATACGGGATCTAAACAAATATTTTACAAGAAAAAAGTAGAAAAGTAAAAAAAATCAATGACAATTAAAACTGGAAAAATATCAAATGGCAGATGAAAAACTGTTTTAATTTAATGGAGTGATTTTATCTATAAAATGTGATCTCAAAGTAGATACGTAAGAATTTAGGAAAGATATAGTGAAGCTCAGGAAAAAAAATGGAATGTTAAAAATACTCTGAAAAGGCCAAAAGCAATGTTGGAAACAGTGCAAAGAAAATGAATATTGGTAAAAACGTGCTAAGGAGAATTAAGGACCAGACTGAGGTAAGCTAGAAAGACTTCAGAAACGAGACAAAATATAAGCATAACTGGTATCACTAAAGAAGAGAACCAAA
>NW_020251951.1:548-1552 GCF_003255815.1 Theropithecus gelada | reverse complement strand
GAAAGCATCTTTCCAGATTTCATTGGAGGATATTTCCTTTTTCACCATAGCCCTCTAAGAGCTTCCAAATATCACTTTGCCTTTTCCACAAGAACTGTCTTAGCGAAAGGCTTCTTGAGGGAAATGCTGTAACTCTGTGAGATGATTTCACAGAACACAAAGAAGTTTCTCAGAAAGCTTCCTTTTCTTTGTTATCGGAGGATATTTCCTTTGGCCATATATTCTTCAAAGGGATCCGAAATATCTCTTCCCAGATTTCACAGAAAGAAGGCTAGCAAAGAGATCCACGAAATACAGATGTAACTCTGTGAGATGAATTAGCAGAACACTAAGCAGTTTCTGAGAAAGCTTCTTTCCAGATTTCAACGGAGGATATTTAGTTTTTCACCATAGCCCTCTATGGGCTTCCTAATATCACTTTGCCAATTCCACAAGAACTGTCTTAGCGAAAGGCTTCTTGACGGGAAAGCTGTAACTCTGTGAGATGATTTCACAGAACACAAAGAAGTTTCTCAGGAAGCTTCTTTCTCTTTCTTATCGGAGGATATTTCCTTTGGCCCTATAGTCTTCAAAGGGATCCGAAATATCTGTTATCAGATTACACAGAAATAAGGCTAGCAGACAGATCCACGAAATACAGATGTAACTCTGTGAGATGAATTAACAGAACACTAAGCAGTTTCTCAGAAAGCTTCTTTCCATATTTCATCTGACGATATTTTCTTTTTCACCATAACGCTCTATGGGCTTCCAAATACCACTTTGCCAATTCCATAAGAACTGTCTTAGTGAAAGGCTGCTTGAGGGGAAAGCTGTAACTCTGTGAGGTGATTCCACAGAACACAAAGAAGTTTCTCAGAAAGCTTCTTTCTCTCTGTTATCGGAGGATATTTCCTTTGGCCCTATAGTCTTCAAAGGGATCCGAAATATCTGTTCTCAGATTCCACGGAAATAAGGCTAGCAAAGAGATCCATGAAATACAGATGTAACTCTCTGAGATGAAT
>NW_020251951.1:0-452 GCF_003255815.1 Theropithecus gelada | reverse complement strand
AACACTAAGCAGTATCTCAGAAAGCTTCTTTCCAGATTTCTTCTGACGATATTTCCTTTTTCACCATAGCCCTCTAAGGGCTTCCAAATATCACTTTGCCAATTCCACAAAGAACTGTCTTACCGAAAGGCTTCTGGTGGGGAAAGCTGTAACTCTGTGAGATGATTTTACAGAACACAAAGAAGTTTCTCAGAAAGCTTCTATCTCTCTGTTATCGGAGGATATTTCCTTTGGCCCTGCAGTCTTCAAAGGGATCCGAAATATTTGTTCTCAGATTCCACAGAAATACGGCTGGCGAAGAGATCCACGAAATACAGATGTACCTCGTGAGATGAATTAACAGAACACTAAGCAGTTTTTCAGAAATCTTCTTTCCAGATTTCATCTGACGATATTTCCTTTTTCACCATAGCCCTCTAGGGGCTTCCAAATATCACTTTGCCAATTCCACA
>NW_020251950.1:0-1552 GCF_003255815.1 Theropithecus gelada | reverse complement strand
CCACTCGCAGAGTTACATCTGTATTTCGTGGATCTCTTTGCTAGCCTATTTCTGTAGAATCTGAGAACAGATAATTCGGATCCCTTTGAAGAGTATAGGGAAAAAGGAAATATCCTCTGATAACAAAGGGAAAGAAGCCTTCTGAGAAACTTCTTTGTGTTCTGTGAAATCATCTCACAGAGTTACAGCTTTCCCCTCAAGAAGCCTTTCGCTAAGACAGTTCTTGTGGAATTGGCAAAGTGATATTTATAAGCCCATAGAGGGCTATGGTGAAAAAGGAAATATCCTCAGATGAAATCTGGAAAGAAGCTTTCTGAGAAACTGCTTAGTGTTCTGTTAACTCATCTCACAGAGTTACATCTGTATTTCGTGGATCTCTTTGCTAGCCTTCTTTCTGTGGAATCTGAGAACAGATATTTCGCATCCCTTTAAAGACTATAGGGCCAAAGGAAATATCCTCCGATAACAAAGAGAAAGAAGATTTCTGAGAAACTTCTTTGTCTTCTGTGAAATCAGCTCACAGAGTTATAGCTTTCCCCTCAAGAAGCCTTTCGCTAAGACAGTTCTTGTGGAATTGGCAAAGTGATATTTGGAAGGCCGTAGACGGCTATGGTGAAAAAGGAAATATCCTCAGATGAAATCTGGAAAGAAGCTTTCTGAGAAACTGTTTAGTGTTCTGTTAATTCATCTCAAAGAGTTACATCTGTATTACGTGGATCTCTTTGCTAGCCTTATTTCTGTGGAATCTGAGAACAGATATTTCGGATCCCTTTGAAGAGTATAGGGCCAAAGGAAATATCCTCCGATAAGAAAGAGAAAGAAGCTTTCTGAGAAACTTCTTTGTATTCTGTGAAATCATCTCACAGAGTTACAGCTTTCCCCTCCAGAAGCCTTTCGCTCAGACAGTGCTTGTGGAATTGGCGAAGTGATATTTGGAAGCCCATAGAGGGCTATGGTGAAAAAGGAAATATCCTCAGATGAAATCTGGAAAGAAGCTGTCTGAGAAACTGCTCTGTGATGTGTGAATTCCACTCACAGAGTTACATCTCTATTTCGTGGATCTCTTTGCTAGCCTTATTTCTGTGGAATCTGAAAACAGATAATTCAGATCCTTTTGAAGACTATAGGGACAAAGGAAATATCCTCCGATAACAAAGAGAAAGAAGATTTCTGAGAAACTTCCTTGTGTTTTGTGAAATCATCTCACAGAGTTACAGCTTTCCCCTCAAGAAGCCTTTCGCTAAGACACTTCTTGTGGAATTGGCCAAGTGATATTTGGAAGCCCATAGAGGGCTATGGTGAAAAAGGAAATAACCTCAGATGAAATCTGGACAGAAGCTTTCTGAGAAACTGCTTAGTGTTCTGTTAATTCATCACACAGAGTTACATCTGTATTACGTGGATGTCTTTGCTAGCCTTATTTCTGTGGAATCTGAGAACAGATATTTCGGATCCCTTTGAAGACTATAGGGCCAAAGGAAATATCCTCCGATAACAAAGAGAAGGAAGCTTTCTGAGAAACTTCTTTGTGTTCTGTGAAATCGTCTCACAG
>NW_020251949.1:0-1553 GCF_003255815.1 Theropithecus gelada | reverse complement strand
GAACCCTACATACAAAGAAATAAAAAATAAATAGATTTCCTAATAATCAGCAGTGACCAACTCGAAAATATTGTGAAATTATATTCATTTTTATAAAAAGAAAGTCACGAAAGCACTTAAACATGATAAGCTTACTAAAAATGTTAAGGTCAAACAACTATCCAAAAAATAAAATTAACAAAACTCTTTCTTTTACTTAAATAAAACAAGTCACATATAAATGTAAATTATTTTTACGTTTCTTTATGGATTATCTATCTGTCTCTGTTTCTCTCTCTCTCTGTGTGTGTGTGTGTGTGTGTGTTCGTGTGTGAGACAGAGTCTTATTCTGTTGCCTGGGCTAAGTACAGTGGTGTGATCATAGCTCACTATAGCCTTGAACACTTGGGCACATACGATCCCCCCACCTAGGCCACCCAAAGTGTTAGGATTACAGGTGTGAGCCACCACACTCAGTCATCAAATTTGATGTTGTAAATATTTTATGTCTCACAAAAACAGTCTATGCATTCAAGATAATTCCAAATCAAATCTCAAAGAATTCCTATGGGGACTTAAAAAATAATTCTACTGTTAGTTTAAAAAAAAATGCTCAAGAATAGTGTATTTAGAAAGTGAACAGTAATAAGGCAGAGGATAAATTTAATACAAAATAAAAGTGTATTTAAAATAAGTGGTATTTATTTTTATAATGTGGGTAAAAACAGACTATTTTACAAATGGTTATGGAACAAAGGGCTCTCCTTTTGGTGAACAAATTTTATCTCTATCTGAAAGCATTTATTGCATTCCAGACTGACTACAACCACCACTCCCCCACATACACACACATATATATAGACACAACTGTAACAATACTCAAGCAAATAGCTTAAGGCAGAACATTCCTTCCTAAAATAAAATTCAAAGTAATCAAAAGATAGTAACGTTTAAATTTTTTGAGCATTAAATTTTTTTGTAACAAAGTACAAAGTTAATATGCAAATAAACACATGGAAAAATATGTGTGATACATATTTTTACAATCTATGAAAAACTCCTACAAATATACATTACAAGACAACTGCCTAACTGCATAAAGATCAGTAGATAAATGCATAAAGGTTATAAAGCAGGTAATTTACTGTAAAAAGAAATACAAATGGGTCCCAAAAATAAGAAGTTCAGCTTTACATTTACAAATAGTAATGATACAAATATTAAAAAGCAAGGTGATAATACTATTCACTTATCAAATTGGTGAAAAAATTTAAAGTTCAATAATATCCAACGTTTAATTGTAAAAAAATGGCTACCCCAATGCACTATTGTTGAGAGTATAAAATAGCAGCCTTTCTAGATGGAAGTTTCACTGAAAATATTCCTACAAATTATGCATTATATCTGACCCATCAAATCAATGTAGTATATATAATATGTACATATATTAGATATACATACACATATACATATATACATAAAATAGACACACATATTAGATATACATATAATAGACACATATATTACATATACATATAATAGACACATATTATATATACATATAACAGACACAT
>NW_020251948.1:0-1553 GCF_003255815.1 Theropithecus gelada | reverse complement strand
CACAGATGTAACTCTGTGAGATGAATTAACAGAACAGTAAGCAGTTTCTCAGAAAGCTTCTTTCCAGATTTCAGCTGAGGATATTTCCTTTTTCACCATAGCCCTCTATGGGCTTCCAAATATCACTTTGCCAATTACCCAAGAACTGACTTCGCGTAAGGCTTCTTGAGGGGTAAGGTGTAACTCTGTGAGATGATTTCACAGAACACAAAGAAGTTTCTCAATAAGCTTCTTTCTCTTTGTTAACGGAGGATATTTCCTTTGGCCCTGTAGTCTTCAAAGGGATCCGAAACATCTGTTCTCAGATTCCATAGAAATAAAGCTAGCAAAAATATCCACGAAATACAGATGTAACTCTGTGAGATGAATTAACAGAACACTAAGGAGTTTCCCAGAAACCTTCTTTCCAGATTTCATCTGAGGATATTTCCTTTTTCACAATAGCCCTCTAGGGGCTTCCAAATATCACTTTGCCTATTCCACAAGAACCGTCTTAGCGAAAGGCTTCTTGAGGGGAAAGCTGCAACTCTTTGAGATGATTTCACAGAACACAAAGAAGTTTCTCAGAAAGCTTCTTTCTCTTTTGTTATCAGAGGATATTTCCTTTGGCCCTATAGTCTTCAAAGGGATTCGAAATATCTGTTCTCAGATCCCACAGAAATACGGCTAGCAAAGAGATCCACGAAATACAGAGGTAACTCTTTGAGATGAATTAACAGAACACTAAGCATTTTCTCAGAAAGCTTCTTTCCAGAATTCAGCTAAGGATATTTGCTTTTTCACCATAGCCCTCTACGGACTTCCAAATATCACTTTGCCAATTCCACAGGAACTGTCTTAGCGAAACGCTTCCGGAGGGGAAAGCTGTAACTCTGTGAGATGATTTCACAGAACACAAAGCAGTTTCTCAGAAAGATTCCTTCTGTTTGTTTCGGAGGATAATTCCTTTGGCCCTGTAGTCTCAAAGGGATCCGAAATATCTGCTCTCAGATTCCCCAGAAATGAGGCTAGCAAAGAGATCCACGAAATACAGATGTAACTCTGTGAGATGAATTAACAGAACACTAAGCAGTTTCTCAGAAAGATTCTTTCCAGATTTCAGCTAAGGATATTTCCTTTTTCACCATAGCCCTCAATGCGCTCCCAAATATGACTTTGCCAATTCCACAAGAACAGTCTTAGCGAAAGGCTTCCTGAGGGGAAAGCTTTAACTCTGTCAGATGATTTCACGGAACGCAAAGAAGTTTCTCAGAAAGCTTCTTTCTCTTTGTTACCGTAGGATATTTCCTTTGGCCCTGTAGTCTTCAAAGGGATCCGAAATATCTGTTCTCAGATTAAACAGAAATAAGGCTAGCAAAGAGACCCACGAAATACAGATGTAACTCTGTGAGTGGAAGTCACACATCACAGTGCGGTTTCTCAGAAAGCTTCTTTCCAGATTTCATCTGAGGATATTTCCTTTTTCAGCATAGCCCTCTATGGGCTTCCAAATATCACTTTGCCAATTCCACAAGAACTGACTTAGCAAAAGGCTTCTTGAGGGGAAAGCTGTA
>NW_020251947.1:0-1553 GCF_003255815.1 Theropithecus gelada | reverse complement strand
AATCTGGAAAGAAGCTTTCTGAGAAACTGCTTAGTGTTCTGTTAATTCATCTCACAGAGTTACATGTCTGTTTCGTGGATCTCTTTGCTAGGCTTAGCTCTGTGGAATCTGAGAACAGATATTTCGGATCCCTCTGAAGACAATACGGCCAAAGGAAATATCCTCCGATAACAAAGAGAAAGAAGCTTTCTGAGAAACTTCTTTGTGTTCTGTGAAATCATCTCACAGAGTTACAGCTTACCCGTCCAAAAGCCTTTCATTAAGACAGTTCTGGTGGAATTGGCAAAGTGATATTTGGAAGCCCCTACAGGGCTATGGTGTAAAAGGAAATATCCTCAGATGAAATCTGGAAAGAAGCTTTCTGAGAAACTGCTTAGTGTTCTGTTAATTCATCTCACACAGTTACATCTCTGTTTCGTGGATCTCTTTGCTAGTCTTATTTCTGCGGAATCTGAGAAGAGATATGTCGGTTCCCTTGGAAGACTATAGGTCGTAAGGAAATATCCTCCGATAACAAAGAGAAATAAGCTTCTGAGAAACTTCTTTGTGTTCGTGAAACCATCTCACAGAGTTACAGCTTTCCCCTCAAGAAGCCTTTCGCTAAGACAGTTCTTGTTAAATTGGCAAAGGGATATTTGGAAACCCTAGATGGCTATGGTGAAAAAGGAAATATCCTCACATGAAATCTGGAAAGAAGCTTTCTGAGAAACTTATTTGGGTTCTGTGAAATCATCACACAGAGTTACAGCTTTCCCCTCCAGAAGCCTTTCGCTAAGACAGTTCTTGGGGAATTGGCAAAGTGATATTTGGAAGCCCATAGAGGGCTAGGGTGAAAAAGGAATTATCCTCAGATGAAATCTGGAAAGAAGATTTCTGAGAAGCTGCTTAGTGTTCTGTTAATTCATCTCACAGAGTTACATCTCTGTTTCGTGGATCTTTATGCTAGTCTTATTTCTGTGAAAACTGAAAACAGATATTTCGGATCCCTTTGAAGACTATAGGTCCTAAGGAAATATCCTAGGATAACAAAGAGAAATAAGCTTTCTGAGAAACTTCTTTGTGTTCGTGAAACCATCTCACAGAGTTACAGCTTTCCCCTCAAGAAGCCTTTCGCTAAGACAGTTCTTGTTAAATTGGCAAGGGGATATTTGGAACCCCTAGATGGCTACGGTGAAAAAGTAAATATCCTCAGATGAAATCTGGAAAGAAGCTTTCTGAGAAACTGCTTAGTGTTCTGTTAATTAATCTCACAGAGATACATCTCTGTTTCGTGGATCTCTTTTCTAGCCTTATTTATGTGGAATCTGAGAACAGATATTTCGGATATCATTGAAGACTATAGGGCCAAAGGAAATATCCTCCGATAACAAAGAGAAAGCAGCTTTCTAAGAAACTTCTTTGTGTTTTGTGAAATTATCTCATACAGTTACAGCGTTCCCTTGAAGAAGCCTTTCGCTAAGACAGTTCTTGTGGAATTGGCAAAGTGATATTTGGAAGCCCATAAAGGGCTATGTTGAAAAACGAAATATCCTCAGATGAAATCTGGAAAGAAG
>NW_020251946.1:0-1553 GCF_003255815.1 Theropithecus gelada | reverse complement strand
AAAAAAGAGAAAGAAGCTTTCTGAGAAACATCTTTGTGTTCTGTGAAATCACCTCACAGAGCTACAGCTTGCGCCTCAAAAAGCCTTTGGCTAAGACAGTTCTTGTGGAATTGGCAAAGAGATATTTAGAAGCCCATAGAGGGCTATGGTGAAAAAGGAAATATCCTCAGATGAAATCTGGAAAGAAGCTTTCTGAGAAACTGCTTATTGTTCTGTTAATTCATCTCACAGATTTACATCTGTATTTCGTGCATCTCTTTGCTAGCCTTATTTCTGTGGAATCTGAAAACATATATTTGAGATCCCATTAAAGAGTATAGGGCCAAAGGAAATATCCTCCGATAACAAAGAAAAAGAAGCTTTCTGAGAAACTTCTTTGTGTTCTGTGAAATCATCTAACAGAGTTACAGCTTTCTGCTCAAGAAGCCTTTCGCGAAGACAATACTTGTGGAATTGGCAAAGTGATATTTGGAAGTCCATAGAGAGCTATGGTGAAAAAGGTAATATCCTCAGATGAAATCTGGAAAGAAGGTTTCTGAGAGACTGCTCTGTGTTCTGTTAATTCATCTCACAGAGTTGCATCTGATTTCCTGGATCTCTTTGCTAGCCTTATTTCTGTGGAATCTGAGAACAGACATTTCGGATCCCTTTGAAGAGTATAGGGCCAAAGGAAGTATCCTCCTATAACAAAGAGAAAGAAGCTTTCTGAGAAACTTCTTTGTGTTCTGTGAAATCATCTCACAGAGTTACAGCTTTCCCCTGAAGAAGCCTTTCGCTAAGACAGTTCTTGTGGTATTGGCATAGTGATATTTGGAAGCCCAAAAAGGGCTATGGTGAAAAAGGAAATATCCTCGGATGAAATCTGGAAAGAAGCTTTCTCAGAAACTGCTTAATGTTCTGTTAATTCATCTCACAGTGTTACATCTCTATTTGGTGGATCTCTTTGCTAGCCTTATTTCTGTGGAATCTGAGAACAGATATTTCGGATCCCTTTGAAGGCTATAGGGCCAAAGGAAATATCCTCCAATAACAAATAGAAAGAAGCTTTCTGAGAAACTTCTTTGTGTTCTGTGAAACCATCTCACAGAGTTACAGCTTTCAACTCAAGAATCCTTTCGCTAAGACAGTTCTTGTGGAATTGGTAGAGTGATATTAGGAAGCCCAGAGAGGGCTATGGTGAAAAAGGAAATATCCTCGGATGAAATCTGGAAAGAAGCTTTCTGAGAAACTGCTTAGTGTTCTGTTAACTCATCTCACAGACTTACATCCGTATTTGGTGGATCTCTTTGGTAGCCTTATTTCTGTGGAATCTCAGAACAGATATTTCGGATCCCTTAGAAGACTTTGGGCCAAAGGAAATATCCTCCGATAACAAACAGAAAGAAGCTTTCTGAGTAACTTCTTTGTGTTCTGTGAAATCATCTCACAGAGTTACAGCTTTCCCCTCAAGAAGCCTTTGGCTAAGACAGTTCTTGTGGAATTGGCAAAGTGATATTTGGAAGCCCTTAGAGGGCTATGGTGTAAAAGGAAATATCCTCGGATGAAATCTGGAA
>NW_020251945.1:0-1553 GCF_003255815.1 Theropithecus gelada | reverse complement strand
TTTGGTTCTCTTCTTTAGTGATACCAGTTATGCTTATATTTTGTCTCATTTCTGAAGTCTTTCTAGCTTACCTCAGTCTGGTCCTTAATTCTCCTTAGCATGTTTTTACCAATATTCATTTTCTTTGCACTGTTTCCAACATTGCTTTTGGGCTTTTCAGAGTATTTTTAACATTCCATTTTTTTTCCTGAGCTTCACTATATCTTTCCTAAATTCTTATATATCTACTTTGAGATCACATTTTATAGATAAAATCACTCCATTAAATTAAAACAGTTTTTCATCTGCCATTTGATATTTTTCCAGTTTTAATTGTCATTGATTTTTTTTACTTTTCTACTTTTTTCTTGTAAAATATTTGTTTAGATCCTGTATTGATTCTTTTAAAATTATTGCCTATTAGAATAAATTGGGCTACTTCCAAATCAAATATTTTCAGGACTTTCACCTTGAGGAATGTTCCTCTTGATCCAGCATAGTATGCATAAATTTGCTCTTTTAGCTTTACTTTCCCCCAACTATTTCACCCTGGCAGCATTAGAGCTACTGCAAAATTGGCCTCCTTTACCCTGGCCCACCTGCAGGCAACAACAGCTTGTTTGTGTGATTTCTTGTTTAGTTCAGCTTCACCAGCTTATCCTTGGTTCAAAACCAGAACCAAAGAAGGTTTACTTAGTGTATGCATTCCATTCCCCTTTCTCTGTCTAAGCTACTCACCTTGCTTTCCTCACATCCCTATCACCCAGGAAAAGCATCGGTCATCTATCCAGGGAGGTATCTCTGGGTCCAAACATGTGAACAAAAGCCTTATTCCAGGCATGTCATATTTCCATACAATTCAGCTGTTACTCCATAACTGGAGTGCTTTCCTTGCTGTTTTTGAATATCCCATATTTTAGTAAATGTATGTTACTGGCCTCTACCCTATCAGAGACTTTGCTTTAACAAAAGTTTCTTAAAATTTATCACAGGATTAAAGACATACAGAAGGAAACTTTAGGAAAGATCTAAAATTTTACCCTTGATAAAATTATTGGTATTCATTCCCCCCGCCCCAACTTTGTGTATGTGTGTGTGTTTGTGTGTGTGTGTCTACTCTACATTGCTGGAGGAAACTGTAATTGCCTCTCCTGAGGCAGTTGCCAAGCAAGATAATGCTGAGTCTTCTCAGGGGACCCACTCCCACCACTCTTCTTTGCTTCTAGACCCGTAACTAGACTCAAGTTCCAGAGGGTCCCTAAAGTCAAGGTACAAGGTGTGACCCATGAGGAAATGTGCTATATTCCAAAAGAATGACTTGAGTTTTCTTCTTTCTACAAGCAGAAATCCAGGGAACCTGTGTAGAAATGGATAATAAAGCTGTGGGATAATGGAGGAAGACACAAAAAGTTGAATTAGGCCATATTTA
This sequence comes from Theropithecus gelada, assembly GCF_003255815.1. Taxonomy (NCBI): domain Eukaryota; kingdom Metazoa; phylum Chordata; class Mammalia; order Primates; family Cercopithecidae; genus Theropithecus; species Theropithecus gelada. The sequence goes on along the minus strand of NW_020251945.1, from coordinate 145 downwards.
TTGATATGGGCTCACTAAGCAGAGATTCTGCATTTAATGGTGCAGCTCAGGGAATTAGAAGTGGCCCTAACTACTTGTTTTGTTGATTGGCTAAAACGTGGACCAAAAAGTGGCCCATGAGGAGAAAGTTAGAAATGTCAGACCT
>NW_020251944.1:0-1554 GCF_003255815.1 Theropithecus gelada | reverse complement strand
ACATCTGTATTTCGTGGATCTCTTTGCTAGCCTTATTTCTGTGGAATCTGAGAACTGATATTTCAGATCCCTTTGAAGTCTCTAGGGCCAAAGAAAATCTCCTCCGATAACAAAGAGAAAGAAGCTTTCTGAGAAACTTCTTTGTGTTCTGTGAAATCATCTCACAGACTTAGAGATTTCCCCTCAGCAGCCTTTCGCTAAGACAGTTCTTGTGGAATTTGCAAAGTGATATTTGGAAGTCCATAGAAGGCACTGGTGAAAAAGGAAATCTCCTGCGATGAAATCTGGAAAGAAGCGTTCTGAGAAACTGCTTAGTGTTCTGTTAATTCATCTCACAGAGTTACAGCTTTCCCCTCAAGAAGCCGCTCGCTAAGCCTGTTCTGGTGGAATTCGCAAAGTGATATTTGGAAGCCAATACAGTGCGATGGTGAAAAAGAAAATATCCTCAGAGAAAAACTGGAAAGAAGCTCTCTGAGAAACTGCTTTGTGATGTGTGACTTCCACTCACAGAGTTACATCTGAATTTCGTGGATCTCTTTACTAGCCTTATTTCTGTGGAATCTGAGAACAGATATTTCGGATTCCTTGGAAGACTATATGGCCAAAGGAAATATCCTCCGATAACAAAGAGAAAGAACCTTTCTGAGAAACTTCTTTGTGTTCTGTGAAATCATCTCACAGTCTTAGAGCTTTCCCCTCAGAAGCCTTTCGCTAAGAGAGCTCTTGTGGAATTTGCCAAGTGATATTTGGAAGCCCATATGAGGCACTGGTGAAAAAGGAAATATCCTCAGATGAAATCTGGAAAGAAGCTTTCTGTGAAACTGCTTAGTGTTCTGTTAATTCATCTCACAGAGTTACAGCTTTCCCCTCAAGAAGCCGCTCGCTAAGCCTGTTCTTGTGGAATTCGCACAGTGATATTTGGAAGCCCATAGAGGGCTATGGTGAAAAAGAAAATATCCTCAGAGAAAATCTGGAAAGAAGCTTTCTGAGAAACTGCTTTGTGATGTGTGACTTCCACTCACAGAGTTACATCTGTATTTCGTGGATCACTTTGCTAGCCTTTTTTCTGTGGAATCTGAGAACTGATATTTCAGATCCCTTTGAAGTCTCTAGGGGCAAAGGAAATCTCCTCCGATAACAAAGAGAAAGAAGCTTTCTGAGAAACTGCTTAGTGTTCTGTTAATTCATCTCACAGAGTTACACCTTTCCCCTCAAGAAGTCGCTCGCTAAGCCTGTTCTTGTGGAATTCGCAAAGTGATATTTGGAAGGCCATACAGGGCTACGGTGAAAAAAAAATATCCTCAGAGAAAAAATGGAAAGAAGCTTTCTGAGAAACTCCTTTGTGATGTGTGACTTCTACTCACAGAGTTATATCTGTATTTCGTGGATCTCTTTGCTAGCCTTATTTCTGTGGAATCTGAGAACAGATATTTCGGATACCTTGGAAGATTCTAGGGCAAAAGAAAATATCCTCCGATAGGAAAGAGAAATATGCTTTCTGAGTAAGTTCTTTGTCTTCTGTGAAATCATCTCACAGAGTTACAGCATTCCCCT
>NW_020251943.1:0-1554 GCF_003255815.1 Theropithecus gelada | reverse complement strand
TTAGTAGTCTTTCCTTCTCTGTACCTCTGGCAGCCTCTCTCCTCAAGCTGGGGCTTCATGGGGCTCCGTAACTTTGAACCTGAAGTAGTGTCAGCAGCCGTGTTGCAGCTGGAGTCAGACCAAATGTTGGTCTTTCTCCCTCATGACTGGGATGCTTGGAAGAGCCAAATGAGCAGGCTTGGAGAGTGTGTACTTGTGCAACTCAAGTGTATCTTGAACCATTTCAGTACAACTGTGTGTGGCTGTGCATGCACACGTGTGTGTCAGGAGGATGCATAACAGCCTCAATGAGGGGTGATTGACATATAATGGAAGGACTTGTGCACCTGTGAAACCATCACCATTATCAAGACAGTGAGCATGTCCATCCCCCAAAGATTTTCTTGTGCTCCTTTGTGATCCCTTCTCCTGCCTCTCCTGCCATTCTCCACCCCAAGCAACCACTGATCTGCTTTCCGTCACAATATATAGTTCAGCAAACTACTTATAATACCAGTTCTAACCTCATCAGGTATGGGAAAAAGAGAGATCAGACTGTGACTGTGTCTACGTAGAAAGAAGTAGACATAAGAGATTCCATTTTGTTCTCTACTAAGAGAAATTATTCTGCCTTGAGATGCTGTTAATCTGCAACCCTAGCCCCAACTCTGTGCTTGCAGAGACATGTGCTGTGTTGACTCAAGGTTTAATGGATTTAGGGCTGTGCAGGATGTGCTTTGTTAAAAAAGTGCTTGAAGGCAGTATGCTTGTTAAAAGTCATCACCATTCTCTAATCTCAAGTACCCAGGTACGCAATACACTGCAGAAGGCCGCAGGGACCTCTGTCTAGGAAAGCCAGGTATTGTCCAAAGTTTCTCCCCATGTGATAGCCTGAGATATGGCCTCATGGGAAGGGAAAGATCTGACCGTCCCCCAGCCCGACACCCATAAAGGGTCTGTGCTGAGGAGGATTAGTAAAAGAGGAAGGCCTTTTTGCAGTTGAGATAAGACGAAGGCATCTGTCTCCTGCTCGTCCCTGGGAAAGGCATGTCTCAGTGTAAAACCCTATCATGTGTTCTATTTACTGAGATAGGAGAAAACTGCCTTATGGCTGGAGGTAAGACATGCTGGTGGCAATACTGCTCCTTAATGCACTGAGATGTTTGTGTAAAGTCAAACATAAATCTGGCCTATGTGCACATCAAGGCACAGCACCTTTCCTTAAACTTATTTATGACACAGAGATCTTTGCTCACATGTTTTCCTGCTGACCCTTTCCCCACCATTACCCTATAGTCCTACCACATCTGCCTCTCTGAGATGGTAGAGATAGTGATCAATAAATACTGAGGGAACTCAGAGACCAGTGCCAGTGCGGGTCCACGGTATGCTGAGTGCCAGCCCCCTGGGCCCACTTTTCTTTTTCTATACTTTGCCTCTGTCTTATTTCTTTTCTCAGTCTCTCCTCCCACCTGACGAGAAACACCCACAGGTATGGAGGAGCAGGCCACCACTTCAATCAGGCAAATATTTTCTTTTTGTAAGTTGGGCTTTTCATTGTGTGTTCAACATTCT
>NW_020251942.1:0-1554 GCF_003255815.1 Theropithecus gelada | reverse complement strand
TGGGGAATCCCGTTTGGAGAAAAGGCTACCAGGGGACATTTGGGAGTGTACAGACGGCTATGGTGAAAAAGGAATTATCCTCAAATACTGGAAAGAAGCATTCTCTCACACTGCTTTGTAATAGATATGTCTATTCATCTCACTTAGATAAATCTTTCTTTCTATTATGCAGTTTTGAAACTGCATCATGGACAAATTTCCGATGGGACGTTTGGTTGCACACTAAGGCTTCTGGGGAAATAGGAAATATCACCAGATAAAAACTGGAGAGAAGTGTTTGGAGAAACCGCTTTGTGATGCGTGCTTTCCACCCAGGGAGTTCTTCCTCTTTTCTCATAAGACAGTGTTTGAACACTGTTCGTGTAAAATTGAAAAAGGGATATTTTGCAGCACTTTGAAGAATATGGCGAAAAGTGAACTACCCGGGAATAAAACCCAGAAAGCAACGTTCCAAGAACTTATCTCTGGCGTGTACATTCATTGCAGAGAGTTAAGTTGACACTACATTGCCCTGTTTGGAAACTCTGTCTCTGATTAATCTGTGAAGGGATATTACTTGGCGCCGGGATGCTGGTGGTAACAAAGGAAACTTCTTACAATGAAAACTGTAAGAGAAGCGTTCGAGAGACCCTGGTTTGTGATGTGTGTATCCATCTCATTGAGTTAAATCATTCATTGTATTGAGCAGTTTGAAATCACTGTTTCTGTGGAAACTGAGAAAGGACATTTGGGAAGACTCTTCAGAGTATGCTGTAAAAGACATAATCTCCAATTAAAAGCAGAAGGAAACATTCTGTAAAGCTTCTCTAGGTCGCATGAAGTCCAATCGCACTGTGAAGCTTCTGGTTTCATTGGGCAGTATTCTAACACTGTTTTAGTTGAGTCAGCTAGGGACACTCGGGAGTACTTTGAGACTTATGGTGAAAACGGAAATATTTTCAGATAGATACTGGAGAGGAGATTTCCAAGGAGGTGCTTTTGACGTGTACATTCCACTCACAGAGTGAAACCTTCATTCTCACAGAGGATTGGGGAATCCCATTTGGAGACAAGGCTACCAGGGGACATTTGTGAGAATACAGACGAGTATGGTGAAAAAGGAATTATCCTCAGACAAAAACTGGAAAGAAGCTTTCTTGAAACTGCTTTGTGAAAGATATATCTATGCACATCACCTACATAAAGCTTTCTTTCTATTACGCATTTTTGAAACACGTCATGGATGGGCTTGTGAAGGGACATTCGGGAACACATTCGTGCTTGACGTTAAATGGGAGATATCTTCAGGTAAAAAATGGAGAGAAGTTTCTGAGAAATTGCGTTGTGATGTGTGCGTTCCACAGGGCGTTATTCCTTTTTTGTCATAGCAGTGTTTGAGCACTCTTCCTGTAAAACTGAAAAAGTGATATTTTGCAGCGCGTTGAATATTATGACAAAAAGTGAAATGTCCAGAAAAAGGAGAAAGAAAGTTTCCAAGAAACTGTTCTCTGGGGTGTGCATTCATATCAGAGAGCTAGAGCTTCCACTACGTTGCCCAGGGTGGAAACTCTGTCT
>NW_020251941.1:0-1554 GCF_003255815.1 Theropithecus gelada | reverse complement strand
TGTGGAGATTGAAAGTAACTGATCCTGCAATTGAGAAGCTTTTTGAAACATGAAATTAAACAAGATGATATTAAGCATTCTGAAGTTCATCAGAGTGGCACATCAAATGTGTTACTAGCTGTTCATTTTCCTTCGTATTTTTATAAAGACCCTTGACTAGCAGAATGGAACAGAAACAGAAGGTAAAATAGCGAGCTATTGATGCAGTGATCAAAGACACACAGCTGGTTTACTTTGTTATAATAAGCGTTTTATGTGGTACATGAAGACTTTGATCCCTTGATAAATGTCATTTGTAGGTGAGCAATTATTAATAGGATTGTAAGACTTAATATGCAAGGATAATCATTAATACAAGTAGACTCTTGTAAAGTGAATTAGCAATCATTTTACTTATGAATAAACACTTACACTATTTCAGGTTATTTTCTTATTGTTTCTTGAAAAAAGAAGTCTTTTATAAGTCCAGTTAAATGTTATCTAATTTTCGCATCATATTTCATGGTTAATAAGGCTTATTTTCTTTCTTTACTGATTTTAAAAGCTAAATTTCACTGGGTATATATCTTTTGTTTAAGGCTGGGTAACTGATAACCTAAGCCAAGACCCAAAGTTTGTTATTTTCTTTATTTCCAGCACACAATATTTTCCATCATGGTATATTACATCTTGCTAAAGAAGGAATGTTTCTTTAGCAAGACAATTGAAAAGCATGAACATTGGTTTACTAGAAAGATTTTTATTGTTCCATATTATTTACAACTATTTGCTTATTTCCGTGTATAAAATGACATTGATTCAATAGACTTCTTCCACATTTGCATGATATTCAGCTATACCACTAACTCAGGCACTATCCATATGACTCCAGAATTAAAGCAATATCTGACAAGAGGGTCCAGTGTGACCTCCCAACTGAATTAGAAGATAGGCATTTTGTGATTTGAGGAAGACATCCTGTGAATTTACAAATGTCCAGGAAGTGATACAAAAGAAAAACAAAAGACTTCAGTCTAGTTAAAAGTAGTGCTACTATTTCTTGAAATGCAGAAAGCTGTAATAAATATCATTCCAAAATCTGGGGATAAGGTACAGAAAATGGCATCTCCCAATATAATCTCGGACATATTTGTCATTAAGGAGCACAATGAAATATGACAAATTGTACAGCAACTTTTAAAAATTGCTAATAACACCTTCCTTTCTTGTTCAGATGATGCTCTGAGACATTGCCATTTATTTTGACTGCCTCTTTTTAAACAAACTTCCACTTAGGAACTTTAAAACCACCTATAAACCAATAGTCACAAAATAAGTGGGGAACTCAGTGTCTAAGCATTGTTTTTCTGCCAGATACAGTACTATGCACTTACATAAATGCTATGATTTAAGCATGACAATAATGAAATAGGAATTGTACTTTTATTCCATTTTTACAGGTGAAAGAAATTGAGGTCTATAAAATAAATCAAATAATATGTTCAAATTCATAAGGGTTTTGATTTTAGAACTTTTAGATTTTTTTGTTTAATACCTATTATTTTTAAATAATTC
>NW_020251940.1:0-1554 GCF_003255815.1 Theropithecus gelada | reverse complement strand
TACAGATGTAACTCTGTGAGATGAATTAACAGAACACTAAGCAGTTTTTCAGAAATCTTCTTTCCAGGTTTCATCAGAGGATACTTCCTTTTTCACGATAGCACTCTATGGGCTTCCAAATATCACTTTGCCAATTCGACAAGAACTGTCTTAGCGAAAGGCTTCTTGAGGGGAAAGCTGTAACTCTGTGAGATGATTTCACAGAACACAAACAAGTTTCTCAAAAAGCTTCCTTCTCTTTGTTATCACAGGATATATCCTTTGGCCCTATAGTCTTCTTAGGGATTCGGAATATCTGTTCTCAGATTCCACAGAAATAAGGCTAGCAAAGAGGTCCACGAAATACAGATGTAACTCTGTGAGATGTATTAACAGAACACTAAGCAGTGTTCCAGAAAGCTTCTTTCAAGATTTCTTCAGAGGATACTTCCTTTTTCACAATAGCTCTCTATGGACTTCAAAATATCACTTTGCCAATTCGAAAAGAACTGTCTTAGTTTAAGGCTTCTTGAGGGGAGACTGTAACTCTGTGACATGATTTCACAGAACCCAAAGAAGTTTCTCAGAAAGCTTCTTTCTCTTTGTTTTCGGAGGATATTCCCTTTAGCCTTTAGTCTTCAAAGGGATCCGAAATATCTGTTCTCAGACTCCACAGAAATAAGGCTAGCAAAGAGATACACGGAATACAGATGTAACACTGGGAGATGAATTAAGAGAACACAAAGCAGTTTCTCCGAAAGCTTCTTTCCAGATTTCATCGGAGGATGTTTCCTTTTTCACCATAGCCCTCTATGGGCTTACAGATATCACTTTGCGAATTCCACAAGAACTCTCTTAGCGAAAGGCTTCTTGAGGTGAAAGCTGTAACTCTGTGAGATGATTTCAGAGAACCTGAAGAAGTTTCTCAGAAAGCTTCTTTCTCTTCATTATCGGAGGATATTTCCTTTGGCCCCATAGTCTTCATAGGGATTCGAAATATGTGTTCTCAGATTCCACAGAAATAAGGCTCTCAAAGAGATCCACGAACTACAGATGTAACACTGTGAGATGAATTAACAGAACACTAAGCAGTTTTTCAGAAATCTTCTTTCCAGGTTTCATCGGAGGATACTTCCTTCTTCACCATAGACCTCTTTGGGATTCCACATATCACTTTGCCAATTCCACTAGAACTGTCTTAGCGAAAGGCTTCTTGAGGGGAAACCTCTAACTCTGTTGGATGATTTCACAGAACACAAAGAAGTTTCTCAGAACGATTCTTTCTCTTTGTTTTCGGAGGATATTCCCTTTAGCATATAGTCTTCAAAGGGATCCGAAATATCTCTTCTCAGATTCCACAGAAATAAGGGTAGCAAGAGATCCACGAAATACAGATGTAACTCTGTGAGATGAATTAATAGAACACTAAGCAGTTTCTCCGAAGCTTCTTTCCATATTTCATCGGAGGATATTTCCTTTTTCACCTTAGCCCTCTTTGGGCTTCCAGATATCACTTTGCCAATCCCACAAGAACTCTCTTAGGGAAAGGCTTCTTGAGGGGAAAGCTGTAACTCT
>NW_020251939.1:0-1554 GCF_003255815.1 Theropithecus gelada | reverse complement strand
TCAGGAAGCCTTTCGCTAAGACAGTTCTTGTGGAATTGGCAAAGTGATATTTCGAAGCCCATAGAGGGCTATGGTGAAAAAGGAAATATCCTCACATGATATCTGGAAAGAAGCTTTCTGAGAAACTGCTGAGACTTCTGTTAATTCATCTCACAGAGTTACATCTGTATTTCGTGGATCTCTTTGCTACCTTTATTTCTGTGGAATCTGAGAACAGATACTTCGGATCCCTTTGAAAACTATAGGGCAAAGGAAATATCCTCCGATAACAAAGAGAAAGAAGCTTTCTGAGAAACTTCTTTGTGTTCTGTGAAATCATCTCACAGAGTTACAGCTTTCCCCTCAAGAAGCCTTTTGCTAAGACAGTTCTTGCGGAATTGGCAAAGTAATATTTGAAAGCCCTTAGAGGGCTATGGTGAAAAAGGAAATATCCTCAGATGAAATCTGGAAAGAAGCTTTCTGAGAAACTGCTGAGTGTTGTCTTAATTCATCTCCCAGAGTTACATCTGTATTTCGTGGATCTCTTTGCTAGCCTTATTTCTGTGGAATCTGAGAACAGATATTTCGGAACCCTTGAAGACTATAGGGCTAAAGGAAATATCCTCCGATAAAAAAGAGAAAGAAGCTTTCTGAGAAACTTCTTTGTCTTCTGTGAAATCATCTCACAGAGTTACAGCTTTCCCCTCAAGAAGCCTTTCGCTAAGACAGTTCTTGTGGAATTGGCAAAGTGATATTTGGAAACCCATAGAGGGCTATGGTGAAAAAGCAAATATCCTCAGATGAAATCTGGAAAGAAGCTTTCGGAGAAACTGCTTAGTGTTCTGTTAATTCATCTCACTGTTTTACATCTGTATTTCGTGGAACTCTTTGCTAGCCTTATTTCTGTGGAATCTGAGAGCAGATATTCCGGATCCCTTTGAATACTATAGGGCCAAAGGAAATATCCTCCGATAACAAAGAGAAAGAATCTTTCTGAGAAACTTCTTTGTGTTCTGTGAAATCATCTCACAGAGTTACAGCTTTCCCCTCTAGAAGCCTTTCGCTAAGACAGTTCTTATGGAATTGGCAAACTGATATTTGGAAGAACATAGAGGGCTATGGTGAGAAAGGAAATATCCTCGGATGAAATCTGGAAAGAAGCTTTCGGAGAAACTGCTGAGTGTTCTGTTAATTCATCTCACTGTTTTACATCTGTATTTCGTGGATCTCTTTGCTAGCCTTATTTCTGTGGAATCTGAGAAAGAGATATTTCAGATCCCTTTGAAGAGTATAGGGCCAAAGGAAATATCCTCCGACAACAAAGAGAAAGAAGCTTTCTGAGAAACTTCTTTTGTTCTGTGAAATCATCTCACAGAGTTACAGCTTTCCCCTCAAGAAGCCTTTCGCTAAGACAGTTCTTGTGGAATTGGCAAAGTGATATTTGGAAGCCCCGAAAGGGCTATGGTGAAAAAGCTAATATCCTCAGAAGAAACCTGGAAAGAAGCTTTCTGAGAAACTGCTTAGTGTTCTGTTAATTCATCTTACAGAGTTTCATCTGTATTTCGTGGATCTTTT
>NW_020251938.1:0-7852 GCF_003255815.1 Theropithecus gelada | reverse complement strand
GATTCCTCAAGGATCTAGAACTAGATGTACCATATGACCCAGCCATCCCATTACTGGGTATATACCCAAAGGATTATAAATTATGCTGCTATAAAGACACATGCACACGTATGTTTATTGCAGCACTATTCACAATAGCAAAGACTTGGAATCAACCCAAATGTCCATCAGTGACAGATTGGATTAAGAAAATGTGGCACATATACACCATGGAATACTATGCAACCATAAAAAAGGATGAGTTTGCGTCCTTTGTAGGGACATGGATGCAGCTGGAAACCATCATTCTTAGCAAACTATCACAAGAACAGAAAACCAAACACCGCATGTTCTCACTCATAGGTGGGAACTGAACAATGAGATCACTTGGACTCAGGAAGGGGAACATCACACACCGGGGCCTGTCATGGGGAGGGGGGAGGGGGGAGGGATTGCATTGGGAGTTATACCTGATGTAAATGACGAGTTGATGGGTGCAGTAGACCAACATGGCACAAGTATACATATGTAACAAACCTGCACGTTATGCACATGTACCCTACAACTTACAGTATAATAATAATAAATAAATTAAAAAAAAAAAGATGAAGCACAGAACTTAATATTTACAAAATATCATTCTACTCCTACTGTTTTCCCCCACCAACTTTTTTTTCATATTTAACATGTTTAAACACATTTCTGGCCCAAATTCCAAGAGACTATCCAAAGTTGTTGGAAATACCCCACGAGAAGAAGTTTTCTATTTAATTTTATTCCATTTTAGTTCAAGCTCTGTGGAGGAACAGCCTCTGGCTCTTTCTGTAGCACCGTAATTTTTCCTCTCAAATTGGGACAGCTTTTTGATCTTCTAGAGTTGTACAAGGGAATAAATATGCATGTAGATAAAAGGGAACATAAGAATAAAATATATTTAGACTTTCTAAAACCTTTGACAATATTTGCATAAAAAGTATTAAAAGTCACTGTAGCATTGCCTGTATTATTTTATCAAGGGTGGCAACCAGTTTAAAGCATAGAAAGAGTAATGGGATATTTTTTCTGAGAGAAAATATAATTCATAGGAATTCTAGGATAAATTAGAGGTAATGATCTCTAAAGTCAGTGGATAAGCTTTGAAGGTAATACCTTGCTCTTCCAAATTCCAAGTTGGTTTGGGTATTTTGAAGCTACACGAATGCTCAGAAAATTGGCAGAGTATGTGTGCATACTTAAATTCTGGAATGAATTTCCATATCTTATTTTGAGGAAATCCTTGGTTGAACAAAATTAAGCTGGGATATACATTGTGGACCATTGTGAATATGTGAGAAAAGGATAGAGTATATAGTGTTTCTCAAATTTATTTGATCATGGAACCCTCTTGCCTCTGAGTACTTTCAGCAGTTCGTGAAACACTAGCATTTTTGGGGTCACAGTTTTGGAAATGCTGATCTAAGTTATTGGAGGGGCTATCATAATTCTTAAGTGTCATTACAGTATGTTAACTAAAATTAAAGTCCTGAACATTGTATGACAAACTAGTGTTGAGAAATACCAGAAAAAATTATTCAAAGCAAAGAATTGTTATCCATTGTCTATAACTAAAAAATCATGGTCTTTCCCTGCCTACAATACAAAGTGAGACTTCTAACAGCAATTCTCTCTAGATTTAATGTTTTTTTCCCCCAAGAACTTTGGTCTTTCAGTTTTTTTTCTTTCCTTCATTATCTTGTGCTCACAGAAAGATCATTTTGATCATCATATACTTTGAACATACTGAAAAAGTCCTTCCTTGACACTGGAGCATCTTCTAGCTTTCTCTTTTCTGCTTCCTTCCATAGTTAAGAATTGTCTGCACAAGCTGATGCAGGTTTCTTGCTTCCTGTTTATATCTCACTCTGACTTCCACCACAACCACTCTGTTGAAACTACTCTTTTCAAAGTCACCAGTGACCAAGGGGATCATGTGGTTTATTGCCAATGAACTGTTGAGAGTGAAAATAATCACTACTAATGATCCTGCATGGAGGGGAGGTATTTGCACTACTCCAAGCACAACCAGGTTAAGTATGGTACCCTACCAATGACTTCCATGGTTCTAGAGCCTACAGACAATTTTCAGCCCTCATTTAACTTTATCATGCATCAGCATGAAATGTGGTTGACATTTATTTTATTGGCATGACTTTCTACACTTAATTCTGTGACAAGATGCTCTTCTTGGTTTCCTCCTATCTCTGGCCACTCTTGCTTATCTGCTCTGCCTACTTCTCCTCCTCCATCTGATGTAAATTCTGGTATACCTCAGGTCTTTATTCTACATTCTATTTTCTTTCTTCTCTTCCTTTCTTTAGAAGAGTTCATTGAATCCCATGGTCACACATTTTCTAGATGATTAAACTCCAGTTACACCTCAAGTCCAAACATTATCTTTGAGACCCAGGCTTGTATATCCAGCAGCCTTTTTGACATCTCCATTTAGCCTTTTCACAGGTATCTTGTACTAGTTATGCCCTGAACTCTGAATTTCTATGCAGAAAACTTTCATCACTAAGTTTTCACCTGTTAAAACAGATTATATTTTCTATTTCTTGAGCTGGAAATCTAGAAATCACTCTTGATTTTTCTCTCTCCTTAAATCCCCAGCACTTGTATGCTATAATTTCTTATGCGTTTGAATGTTCTGAAATAGAAACAAACTTATAACTCCAAATATATATTTCTAGAATTCATTCACTTCTCTTCATCTCTATTATCACCTTCACCCAAGTCCCTACTCTAGAGTCCTTTCCTGATTTGGCTTCTGATTCTATTTTGTCACTCTCCTTCCTATTGTCCATATAGTAGAATGAATATTAAAAAATGAATTCAACTATGTTGTCTCTTGCCTTGCTAAGGGATGTCCCACTCTACTTTAATTAAACCCCTTAGCATGGATGTGAGGCCCAGAATAATCTGAATTTTGCCAAAATCTTCAGTTTCATGTTTAGCCAATTTTTCTTTGGCTAACCAAATTCTTCTTTCTGGAAAAACAGAAAAAGCCTGAAGGAATGAGTCACCATATATGGCTAGAGTGAAACTCTAAGAATGACAATGTTGGATGAAGTAGACTCATCAGAAAGGCTTCAAAGACTGGAAAATCACCCTTATTTTAGATTGGGTTTAGCAAAGTACATTCTATAGACAAGATTATCAGTGCTAGTAGATTACTTGTAAAATGACACCAAGAAGCATTAGAAAAGGAGTAGAGAAGGAAGGAGAGACATAGAAGGAAGGAAGACAATGGGTACATTATCAACCAGTGTTGCTGTGGAAAACTGGACCTATATCCCAAAAAGAGCCTTTGAGAGCCAATGTAGAATACATCATTATCCCAACTAGGGGGCAAGGGAGATGACTTTACCCACCCATGCCGATCAGTCGTTGGTTGAGGGCTACATTCAGGGCTGTTTATTCCCAGAAACATCTGGTCTGCCTTGCAAAAAGCCCACGTCCCCATGGAAGCCTATGTTAGGTATACACAGAGGAGTGAGGGCAGAGGGAGAATGAATAGGCACCAACATCTGCTACAGCCATACATCAGATAAGCCAGGCATCTGGGTAATTTTCTGGTATGAATGAATGTCTTGTTTTAGTCAACTGTTCTGCTCAGAAATCAAGCTATTAATACATCTATGTCTGAATATGATCTGACCAAGGAAGCTCAGTGAATACATCTAAGAAAGGATTTAAAAAATCCTGAAATTCTTAAACTTGCATGGAGGTCATCGAATAAGGCACCTGACCACAGCGTCGTAAGCCCTGACAGTGAGAGGAGTTTATGTGAGGTTCGAGATACAATGATGACAACAGTACTGAAATCTGACTGGTTGGTTATAATGAGATTTAACGCGTGGGTTGGCAGCAGTGCCAAGGGACTGGAAAACTCTACAGCTGTTGTTAGCTCCTGCTCAGCAAGCTGGATATGCATCAGTCCAGAATCACCAACTCTCTTTTGCTACAAGTTATTTTGCAAATGACTGCTCAAAGGGCCCTGAAACTTGTGAGATCAGTCATGCCACTTTGGCTTCCTAGCTCAGTATGCTATTTTCTACCTCTTCTAGTTTTCCAGCCTGACCTGTCTAATATTCCAATTTGCTAATACGGCCTGCTGTAAGAAGAAACACTTTGGATGTTTAGCCTTGATCTTCTGTCTTTCCTGTCTAGACAGAGAAAGACAGACATCATGTCTGTACCTCGTTTTACCCAGAGGTATCTTGTTGACCATGCCATTGTCAGAGGCTGCTGCCTAATATGTTGCAGCCTTAGCAGGAGAGGAATGACTGTTAGGAAGGTGTAGTGGAAGACAGCCTGAACTTTACGGTTAGGGAGAATGGGTTTAAATCCATTCTACTTTATCACCTTCTCAGTCAGGATAACTTTACTCTCTGCATCTCAAATTCTTATATGTACTGCAGATATACTAAGATGCACCTTATAGGGACATAATAACAAAAGTAATCAGTAGGAGTGACACCATTTATCTAATGAGTGCTTTGTGCCTTCAGTTCTAACTTGCTAGGTCATCAAACCAGAGAGAGAAGAAAGACTCTTGATTTTTGAGACAAAAAACTAAAGTTTATCTGAGGTCAGGAGAAATAAGGGTGAGAAATCCAGAACTATCTCCGCTACATTTTTCTTTAGATAAGGGGATTCATCCTTCTATTGTAGCTTAATCTACTTACAAAGAAGGATTATGTAGGCTTTAATTTTTCCTGTTAAACTATAATTACCTTCCAAAAGTTGCTATGAGTGAAAAAACAAACAAATGAAATTTCCTTCTCATTATGGATTTCTTATGTTTGAAAACTTAGAGTCTTGTAATTATTTAACTATCTGGTAGATAGGGCTTGTTTGCCAGGTGGCCCAATATGAAGTCTGGTGATTGAATTTTGCATATAGTATGCTAACAAAACTTTAAGAATTTAGTCTATCAAAGCAATTGAGACCTAAATTAAGTCAAGGTGGTTTCTATCCTGGAGGCATCTTATCAATGCCGTTAGGCTTCTAAAACTTGCTGTGTGGTTTTACTTTTATCCTCTCTAGACTTCAGTTTCCCAGTTGTAAAATGAGGGAATTAGGTAATGTTGAATTTCTTTTCCAGCTCTGACATTTTAAGTTTATGAAACTTGGAGTAAGGGTTTTTTTACACAATTATTTAGGTACTATGAGAATTCCTTTCATGTGTCAACTTGACTGGATTAGAGGATGCCCAGATAACTGGTTAACATTATCTCGTGGGGGGCGGAGCAAGATGGCCGAATAGGAACAGCTCCAGTCTCCAGCTCCCAGTGCGAGTGACACAGAAGACCGGTGATTTCTGCATTTTCAACTGAGGTACTGGGTTCATCTCACTAGGGAGTGCCGGACAATCCATGCTGGTCAGCTGCTGCAGCCCGACCAGCGAGAGCTGAAGCAGGGAAAGGCATGGCCTCACCTGGGAAGCACAAGGGGGAAGGGAATCCCTTTGTCTAGCCAGGGGAACTGAGACACACAACACCTGGAAAATCGGGTAACTTCCACCCCAATACTGGGCTTTATCAAGGGTCTTAGCAAACGGGCATACCAGGAGATTATATCCCACCCCTGGCCGGAAGGGTCCCACTCCCATGGAGCCTCCCTCATTGCTAGCACAGCAGTCTGCAACCTAACGGCAAGGCAGCAGCGAGGCTGGGGGAGGGGCGCCCACCATTGCTGAGGCTTAAGTAGGTAAACAAAGCCGCTGGGAAGCTCAAACTAGGTGGAGCTCACAGCAGCTCAAGGAAGCCTGCCTGTCTCTGTAGATTCAACCTCTGGGGACAGGGCACAGCTAAACAACAACAACAACAACAAAAAGCAGCTGAAACCTCTGCAGATGCAAACGACTCTGTCTGACAGCTTTGAAGAGAGCAGTGGACCTCCCAACACAGAGGTTGAGATCTGAGAACGGACAGACTGCCTGCTCAAGTGGGTCCCTGACCCCTGAGTAGCCTAACTGGGAGACATCCCCCACTAGGGGCAGAGCAACACCCCACACCTCACACGGTGGAGTACACCCCTGAGAGGAAGCTTCCAAAGCAAGAATCGGACAAGTACACTCACTGTTCAGCAATACTCTATCTTCTGCAGCCTCTACTGCCTGCTGATATCCAGGCGAATCAGGTCTGGAGTGGACCCCAAGCAATCTCCAACAGACCTACAGCTGAGGGTCCTGACTGTTAGAAGGAAAACTAACAAACAGGAAGGACACCCACACCAAAACCCCCTCAGGACATCACCATCATCAAAGACCAGAGGCAGATAAAACCACAAAGATGGGGAAAAAGCAGGGCAGAAAAGCTGGAAACTCAAAAAATAAGAGCGCATCTCCCCCTGCAAAGGAGCGCAGCTCATCGCCAGCAACGGATCAAAGCTGGATGGAGAATGACTTTGATGAGATGAGAGAAGATGGCTTCAGTCCATCAAACTTCTCAGAGCTAAAGAAGGAATTACATACCCAGCGCAAAGAAACTAAAAACCTTGAAAAAAGAGTGGAAGAATTGATAACCAGAATAATTAATGCAGAGAAGGCCATAATCAAACTGACAGAGATGAAAACCATGACACGAGAAATACGTGACAAATGCACAAGCTTCAGTAACCAACTCGATCAACTGGAAGAGTATCAGCGATTGAGGATCAAATGAATGAAATGCAGTGAGAAGAGAAATCTAAAGAAAAAAGAAGAAAAAGAAATGAACAAAGCCTGTAAGAAGTATGGGATTATGTAAAAAGACCAAATCTACGTCTGATTGGGGTGCCTGAAAGTGAGGGGGAAAATGGAACCAAGTTGGAAAACACTCTTCAGGATATCATCCAGGAGAAATTCCCCAACCTAGTAGGCCAGACCAACATTCAAATTCAGGAAATACATAGAACGCCACAAAGATACTCCTGAAGAAGAGCAACTCCAAGACACATAATTGCCAGATTCACCAAAGTTGAAATGAAGGAAAAAATCTTAAGGGCAGCCAGAGAGAAAGGTCGGGTTACACACAAAGGGAAGCCCATCAGACTAAGAGCAGATCTCTCAGCAGCAACTCTCCAAGCCAGAAGAGAGTGGGGGCCAATATTCAACATTCTTAAAGAAAAGAATTTTCAATCCAGAATTTCATATCCAGCCAAACTAAGTTTCATAAGTGAAGGAGAAATAAAATCCTTTACAGATAAGCAAATGCTTAGAGATTTACCAGGCCTGCCTTACAAGAGACCCTGAAAGAAGCACTAAACATGGAAAGGAACAACCAGTACCAGCCATTGCAAAAACAAGCCAAAATGTAAAGACCATCGAGGCTAGGAAGAAACTGCATCAACTAAGGAGCAAAATAAGCAGTTAATATCATAATGGCAGGATCAAGTTCACACATAGCAATATTAACCTTAAATGTAAATGGACTAAATGCTCCAATGAAAAGACACAGACTGGCAAACTGGATAAAGAGTCAAGACCCATCAGTCTGCTGTATTCAGGAGACCCATCTCACATGCAGAGACATACATAGGCTCAAAATAAAGGGATGGAGGAAGATCTACCAAGCAAATGGAGAATTAAAAAAAGCAGGGGTTGCAAAACTAGTCTCTGATAAAACAGACTTTAAACCATCAAAGATCAAAAGAGACAAAGAAGGCCATTACATAATGGTAAAGGGATCAATTCAACAGGAAGAGCTAACTATCCTAAATATATATGCACCCAATACAGGAGCACCCAGATTCATAAAGCAAGTCCTTAGAGACTTACACAGAGACTTAGACTCCCATACAATAATGATGGGAGAGTTCAACACCCCACTGTCAACTTTAGACAGATCAA
>NW_020251937.1:0-11664 GCF_003255815.1 Theropithecus gelada | reverse complement strand
ACACATGAAAAAATGCTCATCATCACTGGCCATCAGAGAAATGCAAATCAAAACAACAATGCGATACCATCTCACACCAGTTAGAATGGCAGTTATTAAAAAGTCAGGAAACAACAGGTGCTGGAGAGGATGTGGAGAAATAGGAATACTTTTACACTGTTGGTGGGACCGTAAACTACTTCAATCATTGTCGAAGACTGTGGCAATTCCTCAAGGATGTAGAACTAGAAATACCATTTGACCCAACCATCCCATTCTTGGGTATATACCCAAAGGATTATGAATCATGCTGCTATAAAGACACATGCACACATATGTTTATTGTGGCACTGTTCACAATAGCAAAGACTTGGAACCAACCCAAATGTCCATCAATGATAGACTGGATTAAGAAAATGTGGCACATATACACCATGGAATACTATGCAGCCATAAAAAAGAATGAGCTCATGTCCTTTGTAGGGACATGGATGAAGCTGGAAACCATCATTCTGAGCAAACTGTCACAAGGACAGAAAACCAAACACCACATGTTCTCACTCATAGGTGGGAATTGAACAACGAGAACACTTGGACACAGGAAGGGGAACATCACACACTAGGGCGTGTTGTGGGCTGGGGTGAGGGGAGAGGGATAGCATTAGGAGATACACCTAATGTAAATGACGAGTTAATGGGTGTAGCACACCAATATGGCACATGTATACATATGTAATAAACCTGCACTTTGTGCACATGTACCCTAGAACTTAAAGTATAATAAAAAAAGGAATTTTTAAAATGCAAAAAAAAGAGAGAAATTCCAAAGTAAGATGGTAAAAATAAATCCAAATACATCAGTATCAACAAGTGTACTAAATTATCCAGTTAAAAGACAGTTTTTTCAAAACGGAAAAATCTGTCTATATTCTGTTACAAAGGATATATTTAAACCTAGTAATATAGAGAGACTGGCTGTAGTAAAAACAGTGGGGAAAAATGTACTAGGCAAATACTAACCGACAGAAAGCTGATGTAGCTATATTAATGGCAAATCAAATAGATCAAGGCAAAAAGCGTTACTAGAAATAAAGCCACTACATAATTGTAATAGATTTAATTTACTTTAAAGATACAACAATTTTTAACTTACATGTATCTAATAACACAGCTTTAAATATTTATATTAGAAAGTAAGGCTGAAAATTAAGATGTTGAGCATATCTTAATAAATCAAAAAAGACCAATGGAATTAAAGTAAGGAAAATAAAAAGAATGAGCGAAGCATGGTGGCTCACGCCTGTAATCCCAGCATTTTGGAAGGCTTAGGCGGGCAGATTGCTTGAGCCCAGGAGTCTGAGACCAGCCTGGGGAACATGGTACAAAAAATACAAAAATCAGCCAGGTGTGTTGGAGCCCACTTTAGTCTCAGCTACTTGGGAGGCTGAGGTAGGAGGATTGCCTAAGCCCAGGGAGGTCAAGGCTGCAGTGAGCTATGATTGTGCCACTGTACTCCGGCCTGGGCAAAAGAGTAAGACACTATCTAAAAATAAATAAAAATTAATTAAAGAATTAAAGAAATAAGAAAAATGTTGGTAATCACAAGTGAAATAGAAAATAAATATATGACAAAGAGTATTAACTGAGCCAAAAGCTGATGTGCTAAAAATGTTAGTAACCCCCTGGCAAGTCTTCTCAATAAAAAATACAAAACTACAACAATGACAACAAAACATGGCTTGGCAGGATGACGCATGCCTAAGATCTCAACAATCTGGGAGTACAAGGTGGGAGGATTGTTTGAGCCCGAGAGTTAGGGATCAGCCTTGACAACATGGAGAGATCCTGTCTTTACAAAAAATTTAAAACTTGGCCTTGTGTGGTGGCTCATGCCTATAATCCCAGGACTTTGGGAGGCCGGGGCGGGTGGATTACCTGAGGTCAGGAGTTCAAGTCAAGCCTGGCCAACATGGTGAAACCCCGTCTCTACTAAAAATGCAAAAATTAGCCACGCATGGTAACAGATGCCTGTAATCCCAGCTACTCGGGAGGCTGAGGCAGTAGAATCGCTTGAGCCCGGGAGGTGGAGTTTGCAGGGAGCCGAGACTGCACCATTGCACTCCAGCCTGGGTGACAGAGCGAGACTCTGTCTTCAAAAAAAAAAATTAAAAAATTTAGCAAGATGTGGCAGCATGTGCTGGTAGTACCAGCTGCTCAGGAGGCTGAGATGGGAGGATCAGTTTAGCCTGGGAGTTTGAGGATGCAGTGAGCCATGATCTCACTACTGCACTTCAGCCACTCCAGCCTGGGTGACAGAGCAAGACCCTGTCTCAAAAGAAAAAATAAAAAGAGCAGGAGAGAGAAAACACAATATTAAAAAAAAGAAAATGTACATGCCTACAAGGTCTGCAGAGGTTATAAAGATACTAAGAGGATACTATAAACAACATAAACATTTTTTTCTATAAAGATAGAACTTGCCAAAAGTGATTCAAAGAGAAATTAAAACCTTGACTAATTATTCAATAATTTTTAAAATGATGTAGTAGTGAAAAAAACTTCCTTAAATAGACATTAGGCAGAGACAGCTTAAAGGTGATTTGAAAAACTGATAATTCCAATTTTATAAATACTCATCTAGAATACAGGAAAAGAGGGAATAATTTTCACCGTTTTTTTTTTTTTGAGAAAAGATCTCTGTCTGTCACCTAGACTGGAGTGCAGTGGTATGATCATGGCTCTCTGTAGCCTAGTAGTCCCAGGCTGAAGTGATCCTCCCACATCAACCTCCCGACTAGCTGGTACTTCAGGCACCTGGCACCATGCCCGGCTAATTTTTTTATTTTTATTTTCTGTACAGATGAGGTTTCACCATGTTGCCTTGGCTGGTCTCAAATTCCTGGGCTCAATGGATCCTCCTGCTTTGGGCCTCCCAAAGTGCTGGGATTACAAGCATGAGCCATCATGCCTGGCTCCCAGCTGTTTTTATGAGACTAGCTTAAACTTGGTACAAAAACCAAACAATAACTAAATGACAAAGGAAAATCACAGATCATTTAACTTTTGCATATGAAGGCAACAATCCAGCAATATATGACAAAAGAAAAGATCAAGGTGGGGTTAGCCCAGGAATGCAGGAATAATGTTACTTTGAAAAATCTGGGGGGGCGGAGCAAGATGGCCGAATAGGAGCAGCTCCAGTCTTCAACTCCCAGCGCCAGCGACACAGAAGACCGGTGATTTCGGCATTTTCAACTGAGGTACTGGGTTCATCTCACTGGGGAGTGCCGGACGATCGGTACTGGTCAGCCGCTGCAGCCCGACCAGCGAGAGCTGAAGCAGGGCGAGGCATTGCCTCACCTGAGAAGCGCAAGGGGGAAGGGAATCCCTTTTCCTAGCCAGGGGAACTGAGACACACAACACCTGGAGAATCGGGTAACTCCCACCCCAATACTGCGCTTTAAGCAAACAGGCACACCAGGAGATCATATCCCACACCTGGCCGGGAGGGTCCCACACCCACGGAGCCTCCCTCATTGCTATTACAGCAGTCTGTGATCTACCGGCAAGGCAGCAGCGAGGCTGG
The DNA here is from genome assembly GCF_003255815.1 of Theropithecus gelada. Lineage (NCBI taxonomy): Eukaryota > Metazoa > Chordata > Mammalia > Primates > Cercopithecidae > Theropithecus > Theropithecus gelada. The sequence continues at coordinate 8,099 of NW_020251937.1, read as the reverse complement.
GGGAGGGGCGCCCGCCATTGCTGAGGCTTAAGTAGGTAAACAAAGCTGCTGGGAAGCTCGAACTGGGTGGAGCTCACAGCAGCTCAAGGAAACCTGCCTGTCTCTGTAGACTCCACCTCTGGGGGCAGGGCACAGAAAACAATAACAAAGCAGCAGACACCTCTGCAGACGCAAACGACTCTGTCTGACAGCTTTGAAGAGAGCAGTGGATCTCCCAACACGGAGGTTGAGATCTGAGAAGGGACAGACTGCCTGCTCAAGTGGGTCCCTGACCCCTGAGTAGCCTAACTGGGAGACATCCCCCACTAGGGGCAGTCTGACACCCCACACCTCACAGGGTGGAGTACACCCCTGAGAGGAAGCTTCCAAAGCAAGAATCAGACAGGTACACTCGCTGTTCAGAAATATTCTATCTTCTGCAGCCTCTGCTGCTGATACCCAGGCAAACAGGGTCTGGAGTGGACCTCAAGCAATCTCCAACAGACCTACAGCTGAGGGTCCTGACTGTTAGAAGGAAAACTATCAAACAGGAAGGACACCTACACCAAAACCCCATCAGTACATCACCATCATCAAAGACCAGAGGCAGATAAAACCACAAAGATGGGGAAAAAGCAGGGCAGAAAAGCTGGAAATTCAAAAAATAAGAGCGCATCTCCCCCGGCAAAGGAGTGCAGCTCATCGCCAGCAACGGATCAAAGCTGGATGGAGAATGACTTTGACGAGATGAGAGAAGAAGGCTTCAGTCCATCAAACTTCTCAGAGCTAAAGGAGGAATTGTGTACCCAGCATAAGGAAACTAAAAATCTTGAAAAAAAAGTGGAAGAATTGATGGCTAGAGTAATTAATGCAGAGAAGGTCCTAAACGAAATGAAAGAGATGAAAACCATGACACAAGAAATACGTGACAAATGCACAAGCTTCAGTAACCGACTCGATCAACTGGAAGAAAGAGTATCAGCGATTGAGGATCAAATGAATGAAATGAAGCGAGAAGAGAAACCAAAAGAAAAAAGAAGAAAAAGAAATCAACAAAGCCTGCAAGAAGTATGGGATTATGTAAAAAGACCAAATCTACGACTGATTGGGGTGCCTGAAAGTGAGGGGGAAAATGGAACCAAGTTGGAAAACACTCTTCAGGATATCATCCAGGAGAACTTCCCCAACCTAGTAGGGCAGGCCAACATTCAAATCCAGGAAATACAGAGAACGCCACAAAGATACTCCTCGAGAAGAGCAACTCCAAGACACATAATTGCCAGATTCACCAAAGTTGAAATGAAGGAAAAAATCTTAAGGGCAGCCAGAGAGAAAGGTCAGGTTACCCACAAAGGGAAGCCCATCAGACTCACAGCAGATCTCTCGGCAGAAACTCTCCAAGCCAGAAGAGAGTGGGGGCCAATATTCAACATTCTTCAAGAAAAGAATTGTCAACCCAGAATTTCATATCCAGCCAAACTGAGTTTCATAAGTGAAGGAGAAATAAAATCCTTTACAGATAAGCAAATGCTTAGAGATTTTGTCACCACTAGGCCTGCCTTACAAGAGACCTTGAAGGAAGCACTAAACATGGAAAGGAACAACCGGTACCAGCCATTGCAAAAACATGCCAAAATGTAAAGACCGTCGAGGCTAGGAAGAAACTGCATCAACTAATGAGCAAAATAAACAGTTAATATCATAACGGCAGGGTCAAGTTGACACATAACAATATTAAACTTAAATGTAAATGGACTAAATGCTCCCATTAAAAGACACAGACTGGCAAACTAGATAAAGAGTCAAGACCTATCAGACTGCTGTATTCAGGAAACCCATCTCACACGCAGAGACATACATAGGCTCAAAATAAAGGGATGGAGGAAGATTTACCAAGCAAATGGAGAACAAAAAAAAGCAGGGGTTGCAATCCTAGTCTCTGATAAAACAGACTTTAAACCATCAAAGATCAAAAGAGACAAAGAAGGCCATTCCAGAATGGTAAAGGGATCAATTCAACAGGAAGAGCTAACTATCCTAAATATTTATGCACCCAATACAGGAGCACACAGATTCATAAAGAAAGTCCTTAGAGACTTACAAAGAGACTTAGGCTCCCATAAAATAATAATGGGAGACTTCAACACTCCACTGTCAACATTAGACAGATCAACGAGACAGAAAGTTAACAAGGATATCCAGGAATTGAACTCATCTCTGCAGCAAGCAGACCTAATAGACGTCTATAGAACTCTCCACCCCAAATCAACAGAACATACATTCTTCTCAGCACCACATCGCACTTATTCCAAAATTGACCACATAATTGGAAGTAAAGCACTCCTCAGCAAATGTACAAGAACAGAGATTATAACAAACTGTCTCTCAGATCACAGTGCAATCAAACTAGAACTCAGGAATAAGAAACTCAATCTAAATCGCTCAACTACATGGAAACTGAACAACCTGCTCCTGAATGACTACTGGGTACATAACGAAATGAAGGCAGAAATAAAGATGTTCTTTGAAACCAATGAGAACAAAGATACAACATACCAGAATCTCTGGGACACATTAAAGCAGTGTGTAGAGGGAAATTTATAGCACTAAATGCCCACAAGAGAAAACAGGAAAGATCTAAAATTGACACTCTAACATCACAATGAAAAGAACTAGAGAAGCAAGAGCAAACACATTCCAAAGCTAGCAGAAGGCAAGAAATAACTAAGATCAGAGCAGAACTGAAGGAGATAGAGACACAAAAAAACCCTCCAAAAAATCAATGAATCCAGGAGTTGGTTTTTTGAAAAGATCAACAAAATTGACAGACCACTAGCAAGACTAATAAAGAAGAAAAGAGAGAAGAATCAAATCGACGCAATTAAAAATGATAAAGGGGATATCACCACCGACCCCACAGAAATACAAACTACCATCAGAGAATACTATAAACACCTCTACGCAAATAAACTGGAAAATCTAGAAGAAATGGATAATTTCCTGGACACTTACACTCTTCCAAGACTAAACCAGGAAGAAGTTGAATCCCTGAATAGACCAATAGCAGGCTCTGAAATCGAGGCAACAATTAATAGCCTACCAACCAAAAAAAGTCCAGGACCAGATGGATTCACAGCTGAATTCTACCAGAGGTACAAGGAGGAGTTGGTACCATTCCTTCTGAAACTATTCCAATCAATAGAAAAAGAGGGAATCCTCCCTAACTCATTTTATGAGGCCAACATCATCCTGATACCAAAGCCTGGCAGAGATACAACAAAAAAAGAGAATTTTAGACCAATATCCCTGATGAACATCGATGCAAAAATCCTCAATAAAATACTGGCAAACCGGATTCAGCAACACATCAAAAAGCTTATCCACCATGATCAAGTGGGCTTCATCCCTGGGATGCAAGGCTGGTTCAACATTCGCAAATCAATAAACATAATCCAGCATATAAACAGAACCAAAGACAAGAACCACATGATTATTTCAATAGATGCAGAAAAGGCTTTTGACAAAATTCAACAGCCCTTCATGCTAAAAACGCTCAATAAATTCGGTATTGATGGAACGTACCTCAAAATAATAAGAGCTATTTATGACAAACCCACAGCCAATATCATACTGAATGGGCAAAAACTGGAAAAATTCCCTTTGAAAACTGGCACAAGACAGGGATGCCCTCTCTCACCACTCCTATTCAACATAGTGTTGGAAGTTCTGGCTAGGGCAATCAGGCAAGAGAAAGAAATCAAGGGTATTCAGTTAGGAAAAGAAGAAGTCAAATTGTCCCTGTTTGCAGATGACATGATTGTATATTTAGAAAACCCCATTGTCTCAGCCCAAAATCTCCTTAAGCTGATAAGCAACTTCAGCAAAGTCTCAGGATACAAAATTAATGTGCAAAAATCACAAGCATTCTTATACACTAGTAACAGACAAACAGAGAGCCAAATCATGAATGAACTTCCATTCACAATTGCTTCAAAGAGAATCAAATACCTAGGAATCCAACTTACAAGGGATGTAAAGGACCTCTTCAAGGAGAACTACAAACCACTGCTCAGTGAAATCAAAGAGGACACAAACAAATGGAAGAACATACCATGCTCATGGATAGGAAGAATCAATATCGTGAAAATGGCCATACTGCCCAAGGTAATTTATAGATTCAATGCCATCCCCATCAAGCTACCAATGAGTTTCTTCACAGAATTGGAAAAAACTGCTTTAAAGTTCATATGGAACCAAAAAAGAGCCCGCATCTCCAAGACAATCCTAAGTCAAAAGAACAAAGCTGGAGGCATCACGCTACCTGACTTCAAACTATACTACAAGGCTACAGTAACCAAAACAGCATGGTACTGGTACCAAAACAGAGATATAGACCAATGGAACAGAACAGAGTCCTCAGAAATAATACCACACATCTACAGCCATCTGATCTTTGACAAACCTGAGAGAAACAAGAAATGGGGAAAGGATTCCCTATTTAATAAATGGTGCTGGGAAAATTGGCTAGCCATAAGTAGAAAGCTGAAACTGGATCCTTTCCTTACTCCTTATATGAAAATTAATTCAAGATGGATTAGAGACTTAAATGTTAGACCTAATACCATAAAAATCCTAGAGGAAAATCTAGGTAGTACCATTCAGGACATAGGCATGGGCAAAGACTTCATGTCTAAAACACCAAAAGCAACAGCAGCAAAAGCCAAAATTGACAAATGGGATCTCATTAAACTAAAGAGCTTCTGCACAGCAAAAGAAACTACCATCAGAGTGAACAGGCAACCTACAGAATGGGAGAAAATTTTTGCAATCTACTCATCTGACAAAGGGCTAATATCCAGAACCTACAAAGAACTCAAACAAATTTACAAGAAAAAAACAAACAACCCCATCAAAAAGTGGGCAAAGGATATGAATAGACATTTCTCAAAAGAAGACATTCATACAGCCAACAAACACATGAAAAAATGCTCATCATCACTGGCCATCAGAGAAATGCAAATCAAAACAACAATGCGATACCATCTCACACCAGTTAGAATGGCAGTTATTAAAAAGTCAGGAAACAACAGGTGCTGGAGAGGATGTGGAGAAATAGGAATACTTTTACACTGTTGGTGGGACCGTAAACTACTTCAATCATTGTCGAAGACTGTGGCAATTCCTCAAGGATGTAGAACTAGAAATACCATTTGACCCAACCATCCCATTCTTGGGTATATACCCAAAGGATTATGAATCATGCTGCTATAAAGACACATGCACACATATGTTTATTGTGGCACTGTTCACAATAGCAAAGACTTGGAACCAACCCAAATGTCCATCAATGATAGACTGGATTAAGAAAATGTGGCACATATACACCATGGAATACTATGCAGCCATAAAAAAGAATGAGCTCATGTCCTTTGTAGGGACATGGATGAAGCTGGAAACCATCATTCTGAGCAAACTGTCACAAGGACAGAAAACCAAACACCACATGTTCTCACTCATAGGTGGGAATTGAACAACGAGAACACTTGGACACAGGAAGGGGAACATCACACACTAGGGCGTGTTGTGGGCTGGGGTGAGGGGAGAGGGATAGCATTAGGAGATACACCTAATGTAAATGACGAGTTAATGGGTGTAGCACACCAATATGGCACATGTATACATATGTAATAAACCTGCACTTTGTGCACATGTACCCTAGAACTTAAAGTATAATAAAAAAAGGAATTTTTAAAATGCAAAAAAAAGAGAGAAATTCCAAAGTAAGATGGTAAAAATAAATCCAAATACATCAGTATCAACAAGTGTACTAAATTATCCAGTTAAAAGACAGTTTTTTCAAAACGGAAAAATCTGTCTATATTCTGTTACAAAGGATATATTTAAACCTAGTAATATAGAGAGACTGGCTGTAGTAAAAACAGTGGGGAAAAATGTACTAGGCAAATACTAACCGACAGAAAGCTGATGTAGCTATATTAATGGCAAATCAAATAGATCAAGGCAAAAAGCGTTACTAGAAATAAAGCCACTACATAATTGTAATAGATTTAATTTACTTTAAAGATACAACAATTTTTAACTTACATGTATCTAATAACACAGCTTTAAATATTTATATTAGAAAGTAAGGCTGAAAATTAAGATGTTGAGCATATCTTAATAAATCAAAAAAGACCAATGGAATTAAAGTAAGGAAAATAAAAAGAATGAGCGAAGCATGGTGGCTCACGCCTGTAATCCCAGCATTTTGGAAGGCTTAGGCGGGCAGATTGCTTGAGCCCAGGAGTCTGAGACCAGCCTGGGGAACATGGTACAAAAAATACAAAAATCAGCCAGGTGTGTTGGAGCCCACTTTAGTCTCAGCTACTTGGGAGGCTGAGGTAGGAGGATTGCCTAAGCCCAGGGAGGTCAAGGCTGCAGTGAGCTATGATTGTGCCACTGTACTCCGGCCTGGGCAAAAGAGTAAGACACTATCTAAAAATAAATAAAAATTAATTAAAGAATTAAAGAAATAAGAAAAATGTTGGTAATCACAAGTGAAATAGAAAATAAATATATGACAAAGAGTATTAACTGAGCCAAAAGCTGATGTGCTAAAAATGTTAGTAACCCCCTGGCAAGTCTTCTCAATAAAAAATACAAAACTACAACAATGACAACAAAACATGGCTTGGCAGGATGACGCATGCCTAAGATCTCAACAATCTGGGAGTACAAGGTGGGAGGATTGTTTGAGCCCGAGAGTTAGGGATCAGCCTTGACAACATGGAGAGATCCTGTCTTTACAAAAAATTTAAAACTTGGCCTTGTGTGGTGGCTCATGCCTATAATCCCAGGACTTTGGGAGGCCGGGGCGGGTGGATTACCTGAGGTCAGGAGTTCAAGTCAAGCCTGGCCAACATGGTGAAACCCCGTCTCTACTAAAAATGCAAAAATTAGCCACGCATGGTAACAGATGCCTGTAATCCCAGCTACTCGGGAGGCTGAGGCAGTAGAATCGCTTGAGCCCGGGAGGTGGAGTTTGCAGGGAGCCGAGACTGCACCATTGCACTCCAGCCTGGGTGACAGAGCGAGACTCTGTCTTCAAAAAAAAAAATTAAAAAATTTAGCAAGATGTGGCAGCATGTGCTGGTAGTACCAGCTGCTCAGGAGGCTGAGATGGGAGGATCAGTTTAGCCTGGGAGTTTGAGGATGCAGTGAGCCATGATCTCACTACTGCACTTCAGCCACTCCAGCCTGGGTGACAGAGCAAGACCCTGTCTCAAAAGAAAAAATAAAAAGAGCAGGAGAGAGAAAACACAATATTAAAAAAAAGAAAATGTACATGCCTACAAGGTCTGCAGAGGTTATAAAGATACTAAGAGGATACTATAAACAACATAAACATTTTTTTCTATAAAGATAGAACTTGCCAAAAGTGATTCAAAGAGAAATTAAAACCTTGACTAATTATTCAATAATTTTTAAAATGATGTAGTAGTGAAAAAAACTTCCTTAAATAGACATTAGGCAGAGACAGCTTAAAGGTGATTTGAAAAACTGATAATTCCAATTTTATAAATACTCATCTAGAATACAGGAAAAGAGGGAATAATTTTCACCGTTTTTTTTTTTTTGAGAAAAGATCTCTGTCTGTCACCTAGACTGGAGTGCAGTGGTATGATCATGGCTCTCTGTAGCCTAGTAGTCCCAGGCTGAAGTGATCCTCCCACATCAACCTCCCGACTAGCTGGTACTTCAGGCACCTGGCACCATGCCCGGCTAATTTTTTTATTTTTATTTTCTGTACAGATGAGGTTTCACCATGTTGCCTTGGCTGGTCTCAAATTCCTGGGCTCAATGGATCCTCCTGCTTTGGGCCTCCCAAAGTGCTGGGATTACAAGCATGAGCCATCATGCCTGGCTCCCAGCTGTTTTTATGAGACTAGCTTAAACTTGGTACAAAAACCAAACAATAACTAAATGACAAAGGAAAATCACAGATCATTTAACTTTTGCATATGAAGGCAACAATCCAGCAATATATGACAAAAGAAAAGATCAAGGTGGGGTTAGCCCAGGAATGCAGGAATAATGTTACTTTGAAAAATCTGGGGGGG
>NW_020251936.1:0-1554 GCF_003255815.1 Theropithecus gelada | reverse complement strand
GCCCTCTAAGGGCTTCCAAATATCACTTTGCCTATTCCACAAGAACTGTCTTAGTGAAAGGCTTCTTGAGGGGAGAGCTGTAACTCTGTGATACGATTTCACAGAACACTAAGACGTTCCTCAGAAAGCTTCTTGATCTTTCTTATCGGGGGATATTTCCTTTGGCCCTGTAGTCTTCAAAGGGATCCGAAATATCTGTTCTCAGATTCCACAGAAATAAGGCTAGCAAAGAGATCCATGAAATACAGATGTAACTCGGTGAGTTCAATTAACACAACACTAAGCAGTTTCTCAGAAATCTTCTTTCCAGATTTCTTCGGAGGATAGTTCCTTTTTCACCATAGCCCTCTATGGGCTTCCAAATATCACTTTGCCCATTCCAGAAGAACTGTCTTAGCCATAGGCTTCTTGAGGGGAAGGCTGTAATTCTGTGAGATGATTTCACAGAACACAAAGAAGTTTCTCAGAAAGCTTCTTTCTCTTTGTTATCAGAGGATATTTCCTTTCTCCCTATAGTCTTCAAAGGGATAAGAAATATCTGTTCTAGGATTCCACACAAATAAGGCTAGCAAAGAGATCCACGAAATACAGATGTAACTATCTGAAATGAATTAACAGAACACTAAGCAGTTTCTCAGAAAGCTTCTTTCCAGATTTCATCGGAAGATATTTCCTTTTTCACCATAGCCCTCTATGGGATTCCAAATAATACTTTGCCTATTCCACAAGAACTGTCTTAGCGAAAGGCTTCTTGATGGGAAAGCTGTAACTCTGTGAGATGATTCCACAGAACACAAAGAAGTTTCTCAGAAAGCTTCTTTCTCTTTGTTATCGCAGGATATTTCCTTTGGCCCTATAGTCTTCAAAGGGATCCGAAATATCTGTTCTCAGATTCCACAGAAATAAGGCTAGCAAAGAGATCCAGGAAATACACATGTAACTCTGTGAGATGAATTAACAGAACACTAAGGAGTCTCTCAGGAAGCTTCTTTCCAGATTTCATCGGAGGATATTTCCTTTTCACCATAGCCCTCTATGGGCTTCCAAATATCCCTTTGCGAATTCCACAAGAACTGTCTTAGCGAAAAGCTTCTTGAGGGGAAAGCTGTAACTCTGTGAGATGATTTCACAGAACACAAAGAAGTTCCTCAGAAACCTTCTTGCTCTTTCTTATCGGAGGATATTTCCTTTGGCCCTATAGTCTCCAAAGGGATCCGAAATATGTCTTCTCAGATTCCACACAAATAAGGCTAGCAAAGAGATCCACGAAATACAGAGGTAATTCTGTGAGATGAGTTAACAGAACACTAAGCAGTTTCTCAGAAAGCTTCTTTCCAGATTTCATCTGACGATATTTCCTTTTTCACCATAGAACTCTAGGGGCTTCTAAATATCACTTTGCCAGTTCCACAAGAGCTGTCTTAGCGAAAGGCTTCTTGAGGGGAAATCTGTAACTCTGTGAGATGATTTCACAGAACAGAAAAAAGTTTCTCAGAAAGCTTCTTTCTCTTTGTTATCGGAGGATATTTCCTTTGGCCCCATAGTCTTCAAAGT
>NW_020251935.1:781-1554 GCF_003255815.1 Theropithecus gelada | reverse complement strand
AAAAAAAAAAAAAAAAAAAAAAAAAAAAAAAAAAAAAAGAGGTCAGGCGCGGTTGCTCACGCCTGTAATCCCAGCACTTTGGAAGGCCAAGACGGGTGGATCACGAGGTCAGGAGATCGAGACCATCCTGGCTAATGCAGTGAAACCCTGTCTCTACTAAAAATACAAAAAAGTAGCCGGGCGTGGTGGCATGCACCTGTAGTCCCAGCTACTTGGGAGGCTGAGGCAGGAGAATTGCTTGAACCTGGGAGGTGGAGGCTGCAGTGAGCCGAGATTTTGCAACTGCACTCCACCCTGGACGACAGAGTCAAACTGCCCCAAAAAAAAAAAAAAGAAAAGAAAAGGAAAGAAAGAAGTGTGACTGCCAGGGCTGAGGAGGGGAGAATGCGCAGGAGTGTTTTACAGGGATGGAGCTTTACTTTGTTTGGATGGAAAAGTTCTGGAGGTGGACGATGATGAGATTGCACAATAATGTAAATACATTTAATGGCCCTGACCTGTGTACTTAAAATCACATAAAAAGGCAAAATTTGTTATATTTATCACAGTAAAAAAAAAAACAGGCCGGGCACGGTGGCTCATGCCTATAATCCCAGCACTTTGGGAGGCCGAGGCGGGCAAAACACCTGAGGTCAGGAGATCGAGACCAGCCTGGCCAACATGGCGAAAGCCCATCTGTACTAAAAATACAAAAACTAGCCAGGCATAGTGGCTCGTGCCTGTAGTACTCGGGAGGCTGAGACAAGAGAATTTCTTTTTTTTTTTTTTTTTTT
>NW_020251935.1:0-774 GCF_003255815.1 Theropithecus gelada | reverse complement strand
AAAAAAAAAAAAAAAAAAAAAAAAAAAAAAAAAAAAAAAAGAGGTCAGGCGCGGTTGCTCACGCCTGTAATCCCAGCACTTTGGAAGGCCAAGACGGGTGGATCACGAGGTCAGGAGATCGAGACCATCCTGGCTAATGCAGTGAAACCCTGTCTCTACTAAAAATACAAAAAAGTAGCCGGGCGTGGTGGCATGCACCTGTAGTCCCAGCTACTTGGGAGGCTGAGGCAGGAGAATTGCTTGAACCTGGGAGGTGGAGGCTGCAGTGAGCCGAGATTTTGCAACTGCACTCCACCCTGGACGACAGAGTCAAACTGCCCCAAAAAAAAAAAAAAGAAAAGAAAAGGAAAGAAAGAAGTGTGACTGCCAGGGCTGAGGAGGGGAGAATGCGCAGGAGTGTTTTACAGGGATGGAGCTTTACTTTGTTTGGATGGAAAAGTTCTGGAGGTGGACGATGATGAGATTGCACAATAATGTAAATACATTTAATGGCCCTGACCTGTGTACTTAAAATCACATAAAAAGGCAAAATTTGTTATATTTATCACAGTAAAAAAAAAAACAGGCCGGGCACGGTGGCTCATGCCTATAATCCCAGCACTTTGGGAGGCCGAGGCGGGCAAAACACCTGAGGTCAGGAGATCGAGACCAGCCTGGCCAACATGGCGAAAGCCCATCTGTACTAAAAATACAAAAACTAGCCAGGCATAGTGGCTCGTGCCTGTAGTACTCGGGAGGCTGAGACAAGAGAATTTCTTTTTTTTTTTTTTTTTT
>NW_020251934.1:0-1555 GCF_003255815.1 Theropithecus gelada | reverse complement strand
CTGGAGCCAGAGAGGGGGAAGGACTGGGCCAGGCTGCCCTGTGATGTTCTCACTCTTCCCGCTTCTATTGATTAGCCCTTCTCTGGAGCAGAGCCTCTTCCCAAACACTCCTCCCCTGCCAGGATTCCCTACAGCTCATGCCCAGCAAGCTAGAGGGGTGTAATGATTAGAGATACGGAGATTCCCAGAAAAGTGCTCTGGGTCTACCCTCCTGGGGTCTCAACTATGGTGTATGCAGTATACAGTGGTAATACTCAGGCTCTGGAGTCAGATAGCCTGGATTTGTATCCTAGCTCTACCACAAATGAACTCTATGACTTAACTGCCTTGTACCTCAGATTCTTCATCTGCAAATTTGGGATACTCATAATAATATTTCACAGAACTGTTCTAGGGATGAAATGAATTAATGCATGGAAAGTGCTTGACCTGTGATGAGTCCTCAGGAAATGTTTAAAAAGAAGGCACAGTACACATATAATTTAGACGCATACACACAGTATCTCACGTTTTTATTAGAATTTTTATTTTGGCACTTAAAATGTTTTGCTTTATCTACCACTTAAGCATTTCATGTGCTTCTCCTCACTAATCCTTTGACAGCTGCACATCTCCCAGGATTTGGGATGCTATTCTGCAAACAGCTGAATGAATCATTCATTGATCAGTAATTCTCAAATCTTACTCAGAAAATTCAAGAATGTTTTCTTCTAACTCAATCAGCACCCATTTCTCCCCGTCGCCCCCGGCAAGTAAATATAATGAAGTCAACTTCAACTATGCCAATGAATCACAAAATGAGAGAATGCCAAAGTTGGAAATAGTTTTAGATATGGTTTAGCCCAGTGAGTCTCAACTCCGAATACACATTAGAATCACCAGAACAGCTTTTAAAATATACTGATGAGGCCTGGCGCGGTGGCTCACACCTGTAATCCCAGCACTTTGGGAGGCCGAGGCAGGCGGATTACCTGAGGTCAGGAGTTCAAGACCAGTCTGACCAACGTGGTGAAACCCCGTCTCTACTAAAAATACAAAAATTATCCAGGCGTGGTGGCACGCGCCTGTAATCCCAGCTACTCAGGAGGCTGAGGCAGGAGAATTGCTTGAACGCGGGAGGCGGAGGTTGCAGTCAGCTGAGATCATGCCACTGCACTCCAGCCTAGGGGACAGAGCAAGACTCTGTCTAAATAATAATAATTATTATTATTATATACATACACACACACACACACACACACACACACACACAGATGTTTGGTCTCCACTCCTTAGATTCTATTTAATTAGTCTGGAATCAAGGCTTTTTTTTTTTTTTTTTTTGAGACAGAGTCCCACTCTGTCACCCAGGCTGGAGTGCAGTGGTGTGATCTCCGCTCACTGAAACCTCCGCCTCCCAGGTTTAAGCGATTCTCCTGCCTCAGCCTCCTGAGTAGCTGGGATTACAGGCGCGCGTCACCACGCCCGGCTAATTTTTGTATTTTTGTATCTTTAGCAGAGACAGGGTTTCACCCTTGAGAGCCCCCCAACACCAACCCCCCACATTAGCCCTCAC
>NW_020251933.1:0-1555 GCF_003255815.1 Theropithecus gelada | reverse complement strand
GCAAGCTCTCTGCTTCTTATATTTATAATCCTAAGGGATGTTAATAAAAGTTCTCAGTACATGGACAATGTGTTTAAGCTATTATTAGGACAATTAGAACTGAATAAAACACTTAGAAAACATATTTTCTTCTGCATTTGTTCATATAGAATGACTGTTTTATTAGATAGTTAAGGCCATCTGTTGAATTATCATGTGTGACCAGTTAGAAGTTTATATTAATCCTGAAAACTTATTTCTGTTTTTAAAAAATCCTCCACTTTTTGGTCTACATTTTAAGTTATATATTTGATTTTTTCCATGGGAAAAATATAAACTTTATAATCTTGTGAAAATTGTCAGAATCAAAATGGAATTACTAATGTTAAAAAAAAAATCCCCCAAAAATAGAGCCAGGAAAAGCCACGAAGAGAATGTTCTCATGCTTGTATGCTTAATAATAAAAATTATCACAGTAGCCTCTGAAAAAACCACACCCTTGTGCAAAGACCATCGCAAACTTACACAAAACATATTCCTGCAAAGATATTTGCCCATCAATTGCCTGTCCAAATTCAGACTGGCATCACCCTTGTGATCTTTGTAGCCAGCGATAATGCTTTCAAAACAATTATGCAATTCTCCTCATTCTTTTTTCCTTTAGAAACCATGGCTTTTCTTTACATCTCTAAATATCCACATGGTATAATATGGCAAGAGTATTGTCATTGCAATGCTCTAGTCCCAAATAAACATGTGTTTCTCTTTTAGAAAGCCAATGTTTGTTGTTTAGATGGTCAATCTTTTCATGATCTTTTCCTGATCCTCGTTTTTACTTTTCTTTAGATTTTTCTTTGCTTTTATGAACTTAGACTTTCAAAGTTATCCTATGCGACCTTGAATATTGAAAAATGTTTCTTTAGTTTTTCTTTTACTATCATGATTTTTTTTTCATTAAGAAGGTGTTCTGTGAAAAAGGGCAAGTGCGATAACATCCTATATTTTGAATTTATTGAGAGTTCGTCAGAGACACAACATCTTATGGGGAATTACCTCCCCACCAAGATAAGAGTACACACTGAGTTTCAGTTGCTGCATTTCATCTTTCAATGTAAAGGGGGGCTAAATATCATCTAAAAATACTCATGCACTTGGAAAGACTGTTGAACTAAGTTTCATTCCATATGCATGGCAGCTAGCTTGTTATAGGATTCCTTTCCAACTCCTCTGTGTGCTGTCCAGCAGGAAGGAGCAATCCCTAATATGTTGGCACTTGCTTCCTAGTTGCAGCAAGCAGGGAATTAACATCTGCAAAGAGGAGATTACACTCATGCATCATATTGAGATTTTTCACACACTTCTGTTACTCCTTCAAAAGTAACTCCCTTGTGACATATTCTATGATGGAGCTAACAAATCTGCAGGCAGCAGACAACCTTGAAAAATAATTAATGATAATATCTTTTCCTCACCACTATGCTTGCCTTTTTTTTTGGGGGGGGGGGTCTTGAATAAATCCCTCATGTAATTTTTTTTTTTTAAGTTAGAAGTTTCCTTGCATAGTATTCCCTAAACC
>NW_020251932.1:0-1555 GCF_003255815.1 Theropithecus gelada | reverse complement strand
AAAAAAAAAAAAAAAAAAAAAAAATGCTCCTTTTATGATTATGGTGGAGAAGATGTTATTTACATTTTCAAAGATTTTCCTTTTGTATAAAATTAGTTATGAAGTTATCTATACTCAATTAAAGGATTAATCCTTTATTGTTTTTGACCAGTAATTAATGTAATTTTTAATTCTTGGTCCCATTTAAGTTTAGGTTTTCAGACCATAGTACATTTGGGGTAGTATTAATCCTTTTTTTTTTTTTTTTTTTGAGATGGAGTCTCCCTCTGCCACCCAGGTTGGAGTACAGTGGTGCAATCTCAGCTCACTGCAACCTCCGACTCCTGGGTTCAAGTGATTTTCATGCCTCTGCTTCCAGAGATTACAGGCATTTGTCACCATGCCCAGCTAGTTTTATATTTTTAGTAGAGATGGGGTTTTGCCATGTTGGGCAGGCTGGTCTTGAACTCTTGACCTCAAGTGATCTGCCTGCCTCAGCCTCCCAAAGTGCTGGGATTACAGGTGTGAGCCACCGCACCTGGCCACTAATCCATTTTTGAAATCAATCTTGAACAAAAACTCAACCTTCTTGAACACTGCTGTATTCTCAGCCCCTAAAGTGACTGCTGAATACTCTTGCTAAAGGAAAATCTCACCATGCAAATATTAAGATCATCTGAACGTCCCTGGAACTCTCCCCCTCCTTTACATTCCTACTGTGGCTATCATAATTTAAGCCCTTTGAATTGTTGCAATCGCCAACTAACTGCTTCCACCAATCCTCTCTGTATAACTCTGCCAGATTCATCTTCTTATAATACTGCTTTGAACATGTCACTGGCTGCATGAAAATCTTTAATCATCCTTTATCATCTATAGCAGTCATCTGCCTCCAACCTCTTTTGAACATGTATCTCTATCAATAAAACAATTTTGAGTGTGGATCACCACATATGCATATTTACATATAAATGACACATATACAACATTGTCAATACAAGAAATTATTAGTAAAATTTATTTCTTTTTCTATATAAAGAATACATCTTTTTCTGTATACAAATGTATTTTCCTACACACTCCCTAACTTTGGAGGCCACTGGTTTATGGGATAGACCATCCTCTTTAGTATAGCGTTCAAGGCTCTATATAGATAGATAGATTCTGATCTGCCTCCCAGATTTACTCCAACTACTCCTTTTCCAAAAGCCTCATTTCCATGTAAATTGGCCTCCTCACTTTCTTTCCATTTCTGTGCTTTTCCTCACACCATTTATGCTGTCTGGTTTGTCCTTTCTTTTTCTCTCAACTTATGCATATCTCAACTATCTTACAAGATCCAGCTCCAGTTCCTCCTGCTCCACTCTCTCCTTCCTCTAGACTTCAAAGCTGTTATTTTCTATTCTAACCATTTGGCAGTTAATTATGATTAATGTAGTTTTTACATACAGACCCTGGTAAATCAAAGCACCCTATACATATTTGTTAATGTATGTATTACCACATGCAATAGAATTTTAAGCTGCAACAATAATGATATGGATCAGATTTATAAAAAGAACTTTTGGACATAGGA
>NW_020251931.1:0-1556 GCF_003255815.1 Theropithecus gelada | reverse complement strand
GTTCTGTGAAATCATCTCACAGAGTTACAGCTTTCCCCTCAAGCAGCCTTTCGCTAAGACAGTTCTTGTGGAATTGGCAAAGGGATATTTGGAAGCCCCTAGAGGGCTACGGTGAAAAAGGAAATATCCTCAGATGAAATCTGGGAAGAAGCTTTCAAAGAAACTGCTGAGTGTTCTGTTAATTCATCTCACAGTGTTACATCTGTATTTCGTGGATCTCTTTGCTAGCCTTATATCTGTGGAATCTGAGAACAGATATTTGGCATCACTTTGAGGACTATAGGGCCAAAGGAAATATCATCCGACAACAAAGAGAAAGGAGCTTTCTGTGAAACTTCTTTGTGTTCTGTGAAATCATCTCACAGAGTTACAGCTTTTCCCTCAAGAAGCCTTTCGCTAAGAGAGTTCTTGTGGAAGTGGCAAGGTGATATTTGGAAGCCCATAGAGTGCTATGTTGAAAAAGGAAATCTCCTCAGATGAAATCTGCAAAGAAGCTTTCTGAGAAAATGCTGAGTGTTCTGTTAATTCATCTCACAGATATACATCTGTATTTCGTGGATCTCTTTGCTAGCCTTATTTCTGTGGAATCAGAGAACAGATATTTCGGATCCCTTTGAAGAGTATAAGGCCATAGGAAACATCCTCCGAAAACAAAGAGAAATACACATTCTGAGAAACTTCTTTGTGTTGTGTAAAATCATCTAGCAGAGTTACAGCTTTCACCTTAAGAAGCCTTTCGCTAAGACAGTTCTTGTGGAATTGGCAAACTGATATATGGAAGCCCATAGAGGGCCATGCTGAAAAAGGAAATATCGTCAGATGAAATCTGGAAAGAAGCTTTCTGAGAAACTGCTGAGTGTTCTGTTAATTCATCTCANAGGGATATTTGGAAGCCCCTAGAGGGCTACGGTGAAAAAGGAAATATTCTCAGATGAAATCTGGGAAGAAGCTTTCAAAGAAACTGCTGAGTGTTCTGTTAATTCATCTCACAGTGTTACATCTGTATTTCGTGGATCTCATTGCTAGCCTTATTTCTGTGGAATCTGAGAACAGATATTTGGCATCACTTTGAGGACTATAGGGCCAAAGGAAATATCCTCCGATAACAAAGAGAAAGGAGCTTTCAGAGAAACTTCTTTGTGTTCTGTGAAATCATCTCACAGAGTTACAGCTGTTCCCTCAAGAAGGATTTCGCTAAGACAGTTCTTGTGGAAGTGGCAAGGTGATATTTGGAAGCCCATAGAGGGCTATGGTGAAAAAGGAAATCTCCTCAGATGAAATCTGCAAGGAAGCTTTCTGAGAAAATGCTGAGTGTTCTGTTAATTCATCTCAGAGAGTTTCATCTGTATTTCGTGGATCTCTTTGCTAGACTAATTTCTGTGGAATCTGAGAACAGATATTTCGGATCCCTTTGAGGACCATAGGGCCAAAGGAAATATCCTCCGATAACAAAGAGAAAGAAGCTTTCTGAGAAACTTCTTTGTGTTCTGTGAAATCACCTAACAGAGATACATCTTTCCCCTCAAGAAGCCTTTCCCTAAGACAGTTCTTGTGGA
>NW_020251930.1:0-1555 GCF_003255815.1 Theropithecus gelada | reverse complement strand
TTTTCTCATTGTTGCCCCTTTCTGAAAAGGACCCTGAATTGACTTCTCTGTGGCTCCTCGTGCCTCCTTGTCAGGTTGGAGGAGACTGCGCCCCTGGCTCAGGCCCTGCTTGCTGGCGAGACGGAAGCCGCTGTTGCTTGCTCTGCCCTCCCTGTGACGTCCTCTGTGCTGTTCTCCTCCGGGAACAGTTCTGTAGAGCAAGCTTGGACTCTGCTCCCTTCTGCTCTTGGATTTCATGTCTGGAAGGCTTTTGTTCTTTCCTGGTTTTGGATGATGCTGTGCTATGTTTTTACAAAGATCACACGTGCCCATAGCAGGGAGAAGCCCCTTTGCAACTTTAACATCTTGACGCTCTCAAGCAGAGCTTGCTATCGAAGTTGACAGACTCCTGTGTTTTTGTTTTGGCAGCAACTGAATGTCAGTCCTAGGACAGCTTCAGCAAACTTGATCCTAGCTCTTCTCTCTCACTGCTCCCCCTCGTGTGTGGCAGAAATCATATGCCCTGAAGTTTACCAGTCCCTTAATTTGAAAATCAGTTAATGTATGCGATCCTCATGAGAATTTTACTTTTTATAAAAGCAATCACAAAGACTGGGTTTTGCGAAACCAGTGTTTTATGTGTGTATTATAATTGCACTCACAATAAGCTTTGTCTTCTAAATATTCCATGTTTCAGATTGGCACTGGAATCATGCCCTGGAGTGAGTAGTTTTGCTTTTCCGCTTTTATTTTTGGCTAAGGTAAAGTTGAGAACGTTGTGATATTAGGTGTAGTGAGTCCTTTTAGTTCCTTCTATGTCTGTCTCCCTTTAAGCCAAAAGCAGCAGACTGATACCAGTTTGTGAGCACCTGGCATCTCCCAGGCATTTCCTGGGTCTTCCCTCCGCTGTCTAGTGGACAGAGCAGTCACTCGTGGAAGGTGAACCTGAGAATCCCTGTGTGGAATTAAGTAAATGTCGTAGCTCTCTTCTGTGATGAACTGAATCATATTAAGCCCAGTAAATTGTAACAGCAGGTTTTGCACATACAAAGCATTGAACACCAGGACAGGTAACCAGGCTGCGATGCTTCTGGTCCTGCCCAAGACTTGTGGTACCACAGCGCATTTAACATATTGGCAGCATTGAGTGTTTCAAAACATTGTGTATGTGCCATGTCCATGATTTTCTGAGGGCCTCGATAAACACCTCTGTGGTTATTCGCAATCTTTATCAATGGGAGCTTAAGGTTAGTACTGGGGCAGACTGTGTTTTAAAGAATCAAGGTCTCCTGAGTATGTTTCAGTTTTCCCATGAAGAAGAAAAATGTTAGCTGTTCTTTCCCGGATTGTGGCCATCAGAGTACCCCACCACTGAGTCACTCACACGTTTACCTCATTTCTGTTTAACCGGGGTGGACTTGGGCCAGAGTACTTCGGTTGTCAAATGTCATATGAGGCTGATGAACTGTCTTCTGCTTCATCGTTAGCATATGGAAATACTGTTTTCGAAAGCATACTCTACTTTATCATTTGGGTTTATATAAAATAATGGAACAGTTACTTTAACTGTGCAGTT
>NW_020251929.1:0-1556 GCF_003255815.1 Theropithecus gelada | reverse complement strand
AGTGGATTTGAAGGTATCCTGTCCCTGGTTTAATCTTGCTCTGCCTTTGCCCGTCCCTCTCCTGGCCCTACCATGGCCCTGTCCCTTCCCTGGCTCTGCCCTGGTCTTGTGCTTACCCTGAGCGAGAACTTGACCCTGCCCCAGCCTTGTCCCAGACCTGGCCATGGCCCTGCCCCTGCCCTGGGCCGGCGCTGGCACTGGCATGGACCCTGGACCTGGCTCTTGGCTCCTTAAGGCCATATTTTGGCCCAGCCCTCCTCCTGACCCTGTCGTGGCCCTAATTTGCCCTGGCCCTACCCTGGCATGCTATTCTGGCCCCACCCCTGACCCTGTCTCTGTACAGGCTCTAGCTAAGTTGGCCATGGCCGTGTTCCTGACATTGCCCTTTCCTGGTCCTGGCCCTGGCCCTGCCCCGGCCCCGGTCTGAACCCCGGCCCTGCAATGGACCTGCCTTGGCCCTGCCTATACCCTGCCTCTGGCCCTACCTCTGCCCTGGCCATACCCTTGCCCTGGCCTGGACTCTGATCCTGGTCCTTGTCCTGCCCCAGCCCTGGCCCTGGCCCTGGCCCTGGTCTTGCCCTTATGCAGGCCTGACCCTGCCACTGCTCTGGCTTTGACCTGGACCTTGGCCATACAGTGACCCTGCCTTGACCCTTTACTGGCCCTGGCCTGGAACCTGGCCCTGCCAAGGACTCGCCCTGGCTCTGTCATGGCCCTGGCGTTTTCTTGGATTTGGATGTGTCCTGTCCCTTATTTGCCCCAGCCCTTCCCTGGGTCTGCCCTTCCACTTCTCTGGGGTAGGGGGACAGGGTCAGGACCAGGTCAGGGCAGGGTCAGGACCAGGGTAGGNGGGCAGGGTCAGGACCAGGGTAGGGCCTTGGTAAGGCCTGAAGATGGGAAGGGCCAGGGCAGCGACAGGGCCGTTGGAAGGGTCAGGGCCAGGGATATGGTAAGACTAGGGGCAGAGCCAGCGCTAGGGTTGAGCCAGGGCAAAGCAGGAGAGATTACTTTGGGGTATTATTTACAAATTTTGTTTTATATTTTTAAGGAAACTATAGTAGTAATAATATCTGTATTAGGGTGTTTGTAATAGCAATATTGTTTGTAGTAAATCATTACTATATTTTAACTTACAGTTTCTTTGCTTTCGGTAGTGTTCTATGAGTAAAAGTTTGTAAATACGTATGTATGTGAGGCATCGATTCTCAGAATTACTCTATGTGCTAGGTACTTATGGCATCGCCATTTTCCTAACATAGGAAACAGACCTAAAGAGGTTAAGTACTTGGCCAGATTACTCCCAGCACTCTGGGAGGCCAGGGTAGGGGGATGGCTCGAGCTCGGGAGATTGGAACCAGCCTGGACAACACTGTGAAACCCCATTTCTACTAAAAATGTACAAAAATAGCTTATTAAAGTTTCTTGTAGGATTTCGGTTACAAAACACTGGTCACATACACAGAGCATGGTTTGGGCAGGGCCGGGGACAAGGTCAGGCCAGGAAGGGGTCTGGGCCAAGGCAGGGCCAGAGCTAGACTTGGAGGTGTCCTGGCCCT
>NW_020251928.1:1153-1555 GCF_003255815.1 Theropithecus gelada | reverse complement strand
AGCAGTTTCTCAGAATGCTTCTTTCCAGATTTCATCTGAGTATATTTCCTTTTTCACCATAGGCCTCTATGTGCTTCCAAATATCACATTTCCAATTCTACAGGAACTGTCTTAGCGAAAGCCTTCTTGAGGGGAAGGCTGTAACTCTGTCAGATGCTTTCACAGAACACAAAGTATATTCTCAGAAAGCTTCTTTCTCTTTTTTATCGGAGGATATTTCCTTTGGCCCTATAGTCTTCAAAGGGATCCAAAATAACTGTTTTCAGATTGAACAGAAATAAGGCTAGCAAAGAGATCAACGAAATACACATGTAACTCTGTGAGATGAATTAACAGAACACTAAGCAGTTTCTCAGAAAGCTTCTTTCCAGATTTCATCTGAGGATATTTTCTTTTTCACCA
>NW_020251928.1:0-1062 GCF_003255815.1 Theropithecus gelada | reverse complement strand
TATTTCCTTTTTCACCATAGCCCTCTATGGGCTCCAAATATCACTTTGCCAATTCCACAAGAACTGTCTTAGCGAAAGGCTTCTTGAGGGGAAAGCTGTAACTCTGAGAAATGATTTCACAGAACACAAAGAAGTTTCTCAGATAGCTTCTTTCTCTTTGTTATCGGAGGATATTTCCTTTGGCCCTATCGTCTTCAAAGGGATCCGAAATATCTCTTCTCAGATTCCTCAGAAATAAGGCTAGCAAAGAGATCCACGAAATACAGATGTAACTCTGTGAGATGAATTAACAGAACACTAAGCAGTTTCTCAGAAAGCTTCTTTCCAGATTTCACCTGAGGATATTTCCTTTTTCACCGTAGCCCTCTCTGGGCTTCGAAATATCACTTTGCTAATTCCACAAGAACTGACTTAGCGAAAGGCTTCTTGTGGGGAAAGCTGTAACTCTGTGAGATGATTTCACAGAACTCAAAGAAGTTTCTCAGAAAGCTTCTTTCTGTTTGTTATCTGAGGATATTTCCTTTGGCCCTATAGTCTTAAAAGCGATCCGAAATATCTGTTCTCCGATTCCACAGAAATAAGGCTAGCAAAGAGATCCACGAAATACAGATGTAACTCTGTGAGATGAATTAGCAGAACACTAAGCAGTTTCTCAGAAAGCTTCTTTCCAGATTTCATCTGAGGATATTTCCTTTTTCATCATAGACCTCTAAGGGCTTCCAAATATCACTTTGCCAATTCCACAAGAACTGTGTTAGCGAAAGGCTTCTTGAGGGCAAAGCTGTAACTCTGAGAGATGATTTCACAGAACACAAAGAAGTTTCTCAGAAACATTCTTTCTCTCTGTTATCGGAGGATATTTCCTTTGCCCCTATAGTCTTCAAAGGGATCGGAAATATCTGTTCTCAGATTCCACAGAAATAAGGCTAGCAAACAGATCCACGAAATATAGATGTAACTTTGTGAGTGGAAGTCAAACATCACAGAGCAGTTTCTCAGAAAGCTTCTTTCCAGATTTCATCTGAGGATATTTCCTTTTTCACCGTAGCCCTCTAGGGGCTT
>NW_020251927.1:0-7856 GCF_003255815.1 Theropithecus gelada | reverse complement strand
TCGCCTTGTTCAAACACTAGCCAATCATATATCTGATTTGTATAATAGCTCTATGCCCACTTTTCTTAGACTATATAACACTGCTCGGAGCTCAGTAGAGGAGCTCTCCTGCCCGTCTCGTTTCGCGAGCAGAAGAAAGTTCCAGGTTCGAACCTGTAATAAAGATCCTTGCTGCTTAGCTTTGACTCTGGACTCTGGTGGTCTTCTTCGGAGAATAAACGGTCTAGGCATAACAAATGGGGGCTCGTCCAGGATTTCCCCCAAGCCCACCAGACCCCCAAGTCAACGGATCTTAATCTGTAGGTAAGCCGGCTTTGTCACTGTCTCTGTCTTTGTCTCTGTCTGTCTCCCTGAAATTTTGCGAAATCCGTAATCTGTAATCTGTATTGGTCTGTTCTGTAAGTGGCACGGTCTTGGCGGACGCGCTAGAAGGCAGCCACTCGGGACTGGTAGGAGACGTTCCCCAGTGCCCATCTGGGGGCCTCCATCTTTGGTTGCCCCGTCTGACTCAGGTCGGAAGTCCAACACGCGCTCGCGAATGCTCATCGTTATCACTGTCTGTCCGTTATTGTTAAGTGTTAAGTGTAAGCCCAAAAACGAAACATAAAACCTTTTCTTCCCCTTCCAGAACTGGACCTGTCGGATACTCCCCTCTGCTTCACACTCATTTTCGTCCCCCCTTCTCTTTGTAGGAGCAGTCCAAAGATAGGCAACAACCAGAGCACGCCGCTCTCACTCCTTGTTACCAATTTTAAGGATGTGAAGGCTCAGAGGCATAACTTAAGCATAGAGCTAAAGAAAGGAAAGCTAGTTACTTTCTGCCGTTCGGAGTGGCCCTCTTTCGGCGTAGGGTGGCCCTCCGAAGGAACTTTCTGTCTCTCTATTATTACTAAGGTAAAAACTAAGATTTTCCTGCCAGGGCAGTCAGGACATCCTGATCAAATTCCTTATATTCTAGTGTGGCAAAATCTTGTGGAAGACCCACCGCCCTGGATAACTCCTTTCATCCTTGAGCCTTGCAAGGTCCTAGTAACGCGACCTACAAGACAAAGGACTCCCTCTGCTCCCTCGGCCCCTGTGCTGCCGGACAGCCAGGACCCCCTAACGTTAGAACCCACATTACCCCCACCATATCCGCACCTTATCCTGCAGGACCCAGTCCCCCAAGGTGGTGCTTCCATAGAAGGAAACCGAGAAGCGGAAGCAGCTGAGAGCGAAAGTAACCCGGGGGGCCGGCCAGCCGAACGCGAGGCCGCGTACATCAGGACCAAGCTTCCCGACTCCCTGACTCCGCTGTAGCCCTGCCTCTCAGAGAAATAAGATCGCTCGATGATACCGGGCTCTCCCGTCTCATGTATTGGCCTTTTTCCACCAGTGATTTATACAATTGGAAGTCCCAAAATGCTCGGTTCTCAGATAATCCCAAAGATCTAACCTCGTTGTTAGACAGTGTCATGTTTACTCACCAGCCGACCTGGGATGACTGTCAACAGCTCCTCCGAATCCTGTTCACAACGGAGGAGTGGGAAAGAATCCAAGTTGAGGCCAGAAAGCTAGTTCCAGGAGATGACGGCCAGCCAACTGCAAATCCTGACCTCATTAACACGGCTTTTCCTTTGACCCGGCCCAGATAGGACTACAACACGGCAGAAGGTAAAGGACGACTGCTCATTTATCGCCAGACTCTAATAGCAGGTCTCCGGGCTGCAGCTCGCAAGCCCACCAATTTGGCTAAAGTATATTCTGTGTTACAAGGTAAGACAGAAAGCCCTGCTGTATATTTAGAGAGATTAATGGAAGCCTTCAGACAGTTTACCCCTATGGACCCAGAAGCACCGGAAAATCAGACAGCGGTAGTAATGTCCTTTGTAAACCAGGCAACACCAGATATTAAAAGAAAACTCCAGAAATTAGAAGGTTTAGAAGGAAAGCAGATTCAGGACCTCCTTCAGATGGCCCAGCGAGTTTATAATAATAAGGATACTCCAGAAGAAAAACAGTTCAAGGCAACCAAAGAAATGACCAAAGTCTTAGTAGCAGCTTTCCCCCAGGCAAGGAATGGCCAAAGCAGAAAGCAGAAAAAGCAAGGCTCTAGGCAAGGATTAGAAAAGGATCAGTGTGCTTATTGCAAGGAACGTGGTCACTAGATTAAAGACTGCCCAAAGAAACGGAGACCAGCTAACCCTACCTCCGTACTCGTTACCCAGGACTCTGACTAGGGGAGACGGGGTTCGGACCCCCTCCCCGAACCCAGGGTAACTTTGCAAGTGGAGGGGTCCCCAGTTCGCTTCTTAGTCGATACTAGGGCGGAACGCTCAGTCCTAACCAAACCAATTAGAAAAATGTCTAAGAAAACATCCTAGGTGCACGAGGCCACAGGCATCAAAAAATACCCCTGGACAACCCAGAGGACTGTAGACTTAGGAACGGGAAAAGTCTCCCATTCCTTCCTAGCCACCCCAGAGAGCCCCTGCCCTCTACTAGGGAAGGACTTGCTGACAAAAATGAGGGCCCAAATCCACTTTGAGCCAGAAAGGCCCAAGATAACTGATTCCCAAAACAGGCCAATATCTATCCTGACTGTCACCTTAGAAGATAAGTACAGACTCCATCAAGAGCAAAAGCCCCCCGATCAGGAAATTGACTCTTGGCTCCAGCGTTTCCCTGAAGCGTAGGCAGAAACTGGGGGCTTAAGACTAGCTAAACATCGACCTGCCATATTTGTAGAAGTTAAGCCAAGGACGGACCCGGTTCAGGTTCGGCAATATCCTATGCCCCTGGAGGCAAGAGAAGGAATTACGCCCCATATCCGCCGACTCCTAGACCAGGGAGTCCTACGGGCTTGCCACTCATCCTGGAATACTCCACTGTTACCTGTTCGTAAACCCAACAGTACGGACTACAGGCCAGTACAGGATTTAAGAGAAGTTAATAAAAAGGTCATGGACATACATCCCACTGTGCCCAATCCATACAGCCTTCTGAGTGCTTTACATCCCGAAAAACAGCGGTATACTGTTCTTGATCTAAAAGACGCTTTCTTCAGCCTTCCTCTGGCTCCCAAAAGTCAAGGACTCTTTGCATTTCAATGGACGGATCCTGAGAGGGGCATCAACGGTCAGCTAACATGGACCAGGCTGCCACAAGGGTTCAAGAACTCGCCAACCCTGTTCGATGAAGCCCTTCATGAAGATCTAGGTGAGTACAGGCGGCAACACCCTGAAATAACTCTTTTGCAATATGTTGATGATCTCTTAATAGCGGCCAGGTCCCTGGAAACTTGTGTTCAAAGGACTGAAGACCTCTTGAAGACTCTGGAGGAGCTAGGCTACCGAGCCTCAGCAACAAAGGCTCAGATCTGCAAGTCGGAGGTAACTTATCTAAGGTACCTATTAAAAAAGGGGCAACGCTGGCTAACCAAAGCCCGAAAGGAAACAGTCCTACGCATCCCTAGACCCCAGTCGACATGGCAAGTGAAAGAATTCCTAAGGTCGGCAAGGTTCTGTAGGTTATAGATACCCGGATTTGCTGAGTTAGCCAAGCCCCTATACCAGGCAACAAAAGAATGGCAGCCCTTCAATTGGACGGAAGAGGCTGAGCTGGCCTTTCAGCAAATCAAAACTGCCTTATTATCAGCCCCCGCGCTAAGGCTCCCTGATGTCTCCAAGCCCTTCCACTTATACGTAGATGAAAGTAAAGGTGTTGCAAAAGCCATGTTAACACAGTACCTAGGCCCCTGGCAGAGGCCAGTTGCCTATTTGTCAAAAAAATTAGATTCAGTGGCTGCTGGCTGGCCACCCTGCCTCCGGATAATCGCGGCGACCGCCCTAATGGTCCGAGACGCTGATAAACTTATCATAGGGCAAAAGTTGCGCGTTATAACCCCGCATGCCATTGAAGGCGTCCTCCGGCAGCCGCCGGACCGATAGATGAGTAACGCCCAGCTCACCCACTATCAAAGACTGCTGTTAAACCCCCTCAGAATAACTTTTCTGCCCCCAACTTCTCTAAACCCTGCTTCACTGCTGCCAAATCCAGACTTGGACGCCCCGTCCCATGAGTGCACTGAGATACTGGCCCAGGTGCATAAGGTGCAGGAGGACCTGCAAGATCGTCCGCTCCCTGACACAGAACTCATCTGGTTCACTGATGGCAGCAGCTACGTCCACCAAGGCCAGCAGTATGCAGGAGCGGCTGTAACGTCAGAGACTGAGGTAATCTAGGCGGAACCCTTGCCTCCAGGGACATCGGCCCAAAGAGCCGAACTGATAGCCCTCACACAGGCCCTCACCCTAAGGGCAGAGAAAAAACTAACAGTATACATGGATAGCTGCTATGCTTTCGCTACTGCGCACATACATGAGGCCATTTACAGAGAGAGGGGACTATTAACAGCTGAAGGCAAAGAAATAAAAAACAAGCAAGAGATCCTAGCTCTATTAACTGCTCTGTAGAAACCAAAGAAATTAGCTATCATACATTGCCCTAGGCACCAGAAACCAACTACGCCAATTGCTCGAGGCAACTTCTTAGCCGACCAAACCGCAAGGAGCATAGCAAAAGCTCCCAGTCAGCTCCTCGTGCTCCAGCTCCCTGATCCTGGCCCGCGAAATTTGCCAAGTTTTCCCGACTATACCGAACAGGATCGCAAATAGATAGACACGCTTCCCCTAAAACAGGTTCAAAATAAGTAGTGGACTGATGTAAATGACCAAACCATCCTACCAGAAAAATTAGGACGGCAGGTGTTGGAACATATCCACCGGACAACCCACCTAGGTGCCCGGCGAATGATAGACTTAATCAGGCACGCCAAGTTCAGAATCAGGCGCATAGCTGAACTGGCCAGCGATGTCACAACAAATTGCAAAGCCTGCCAACTGAACAACGCTTGCCCCCAAACCCAGACCGCCGCAGGAATTAGGTGTAGAGGAACTAGGCCTGGTGTCTATTAAGAAATAGACTTTACTGAGATAAAGCCTGGAAAATATAGGTATCAGTACTTACTTGTCTTTGTAGATACTTTTTCAGGATAGACAGAAGCATTCCCAACTAAAAGAGAAACTGTTCAGGTTGTAGCAAAGAAAATTTTAGAAGAAATCCTCCCCAGGTATGGCTTTCCCGTCCAAATAAGGTCAGACAATAGACCAGCCTTCGTTGCTAAGGTAAGTCAGGATTTGGCTTCCATTCTTAAGGCAAATTAGAAATTACATTGTGCTTATAGGCCCCAAAGCTCAGGACAGGTAGAAAGGATGAATCGGACTCTAAAGAAGACCTTAACTAAATTGACCATGGAGACTGGCACTAATTAGGTAGTACTTCTCCCCTACACTCTGTTCCAGGCCCGAAATACCCCTTACAGACTAGGCCTCACACCATATGAAATCATGTATGGCACACCCCCACCCCTGGTCCCCAGTCTAAAAGATGACTTACTCAAACCTGAAACTGAAAATGTCTCTGAGCTCTTGTTCTCCTTACAAGCCTTACAGAAAATTCACCAAGAAATCTGGCCCAGACTACGAGAACTGTACGAGGCAGGACCTCTGCCGACGCCTCATCCGTTCCAGCCGGGAGACTAGGTCCTAGTCAAGCGCCACCGGCAAGAAACTCTTCAACCCAGGTGGAAAGGACCACTGCAAGTACTCCTGACTACTCCCACTGCTCTCAAAGTAGAAGGCATCGCTTCGTGGATCCACTACACACACGTCAAACCAGTAGACCCAACATCCGACCTTCTCGAGCCATCTGGAGCACCGGTTACATGGACTGTAGACAAAGCTAAGAACAATCCCTTAAAGCTAACCCTGCGCCATCACCCACATAGCTGTAACCATGTCTAGCTTGCCTATGCTTTTATGCCTTATACATCTGACTCTCCTAACTGCTGCGCCGTCTAATCCCTATGTCTAGAGGTTCTGGCTCTATAAGAACAAAACTCACCCCAAGGAAACCCCCCAAGCAGGTAAACTGCTAGCTAGCGCAGACTGCCCCCCCTCCAGGTGTAATACTATAGTTTACCTCAATTTTACTAAGTTCCAGATTGCCCAACCGGGGATACCCATGATCTGTTTTGAATATGATCAGACTGAATATAATTGTAAGAATTATTGGTAGCACCAGAATGCAGGTTGCCCATACCACTATTGTAAAATGCATTCAGCCAGGGTATGGGACGAATACCTGAGAAAGTCTAATCTCCTCAGGACTCGCTACCCGACAGGGACTCCTAACATATACACTTGGATAATAACAGATCCGGGGCACTCCCGGTGGACATCGCCCCAACATGGGGCAGTCTACTACGATTCCAATAGTAGCTGGCCTAGTAGCCACCTGTATTTGTGGCGGAGTCTAGTCCAGATTCAACCCTTAATCCATACACAAATCCACAGACAGGAAACCAAGCTGTCACAAGACTTGCAGCCCTTCTCCTGGCTAACCCTATTACAAGAAGGGCTAGCATTCGCCAACCTCACCGGTTTAGGCGACCTGTCCTCTTGCTTTATGTGTGCAACTTAGGAAGACCACCATTAACCGCTGTTCCCCTTTCCTCCCCACCCACAAACTATACAGATTTTAATTCATCAACAGTCACAATACCCGATGTGGCCCTGTACCGTGACCCATACCAAGAGAAATATCCCTTGTTATTCTGCACTTAGCAACAGCCTCTGCAACCAATCGGCTACATACCCTAATAGCCCCATATATGCTCCCCCTGGTGTGTTCTTCTGGTGTAATATGACTCTGTTAAAAACTCTGTCCAAAAGCATCTCTGACGGACAGTTGTGCATCCCTGTTACACTAGTCCCCCGACTGACCCTGCTAACTCCGGCAGAGTACATAGGCTAGGCAAGGACTGCCCCAACTGAAACTGCGCGACATAGACGAGCAGTTTTTCTATCACCAATTGCCGGAATATCCTTAACCACCTCTGTCGTCGCAGCGGGGTTAGCAGGAGGGGCCCTACAACACTCCATGATAGAAAACGACAAGCTGTTACAACAATTCTCTGTTGCTATGGAAGACTCCGCCTATTCCCTAGCCTCCCTTCAGCGGCAGCTCACCTCCCTAGCACAGGTCACCCTTCAAAACCGCAGAGCCTTAGACTTACTCACGGCTGAGAAAGGAGGTACCTGTATGTTCCTCAAAGAAGAATGCTGTTTCCATATAAATGAGTCAAGGTTAGTTGAGGAAAGAGTCCAACGCCTACACAAACTAAGCTTAGAAATGAAAAAGCAACAATTCACTACAGCCGCTAACAATTGGTGGAGCTCTTCAATGTGTTCCCTTCTGGCACCCCTTTTAGGCCCCCTAATGTCTTTACTGCTTCTATTCACTATAGGCCCCTGTGTGGTAAATAAAATTTTACAATTTGTCAGAGAAAGGTTTGATACCATCCAACTAATAGTCCTCCGTAGCCATCACCAGCCTCTCCTGCACCCAGAAACTGAGGCTATATTATAAGACTCTAGAAATCCAAGATTAGACATCCAGTTACTTATGGGAGGGGGAAATGAAAGGACACAAAGATAGATGTGTACCCGCCCCACCCCGCTACACCCTTTTGTTCTGCTCTCTAATCTTTGCACATACCAGAGATTTCGTAAGTTCTGTGAAGTACCTGTTTTTCTGCACGTACCAGAGATTTTGTTTTGCACATACCAGAGATTTTGTAAGTTCTGAGGCAAGGTCACAAGACGTGTTTAAGTAAGATAAAACTCTTGCTGCCATAAACCTGCTCTCCCGCCTCAAAGGTTGAACCGAAATATCAGAAATGGCGGGAACCAATCATAGTTAGCCAAATCGCCTTGTTCAAACACTAGCCAATCATATATCTGATTTGTATAATA
>NW_020251926.1:0-1555 GCF_003255815.1 Theropithecus gelada | reverse complement strand
CAGAGAGTTACATCTGTATTTCGTGGATCTCTTTGCTAGCCTTATTTCTGTGGAATCTGAGAACAGATATTTCGGATCCCTTTGAAGACTGTAGGGCCAAAGGTAACATCCTCCGATAACAAAGAGAAAAAAGCTTTCTGAGAAACTGCTTAGTGTTCTGCTAATTCATCTCACAGAGTTACATCTGTATTTCGTGGAATTCCTTGCTAGCCTTATTTCTGTGGAATCTGAGAACAGATATTTCGGATCCCTTTGAAAACTATAGGGCCAAAGGACATATCCTCCGATAACAAAGAGAAAGAAGGTTTTTGAGAAACTTCTTCGTGTTCTGTGAAATTATCTCACAGAGTTACAGCTTTCCCCTCAAGAAGCCTTTCGCCAAGACAGTTCTTGTGGATTTGGGAAAGCGATATCTGGAAGCCCGTAGAGGGCAATTGCGAAAAAGGAAATATCCTCAGATAAAATCTGGAAAGAAGCTTTCGGAGAAACTGCTTGGTGTTCTGTTAATTCATCTCACAGAGTTACATCTGTATTTCGTGGATCTCATTGCTAGCCTTATTTCTGTGGAATCTGAGAACAGATATTTCGGATCCCTTTGAAGACTACAGGGTCAAAGGAAATATCCTCCGATAACAAAGAGAAAGAAGCTCTCTGGAAATCTTCTTTGTGTTCTGCGAAATCATCTCACAGAGTTACAGCTTTCCCCCCAAGAAGCCTTTCGCTAAGACAGTTCTTGTGGAATTGGGAAAGCGATATCTGGAAGCCCATAGGGGCAATTGCGAAAAAGGAAATATCCTCAGAGGAAATCTGGAAAGAAGCTTTCGGAGAAACTGCTTGGTGTTCTGTTAATTCATCTCCCAGAATTACATCTGTATTTCGTGGATCTCTTTGCTAGCCTTATTTCTGTGGAAGCTGAGAACAGATATTTCGGATCCCTTTGAAGACTATAGGGCCAAAGGACATATCCTCCGATAACAAAGAGAAAGAAGCTTTCTGAGAACTTCTTTGTGTTCTGTGAAATCATCTCACAGAGTTACAGCTTTCCCCTCAGGAAGCCTTTCCCTAAGACAGTTCTTGTGGAATTGGCAAAGTGATATTTGGAAGCCCATAGAGGGCTATGGTGAAAAACGAAATATTCTCAGATGAAATCTGGAAAGAAGCTTTCTGAGAAACTGCTTAGTGTTCTGTTAATTCATCTCACAGAGTTACATCAGTATTTCGTGGATCTCTTTGCTAGCCTTATTTCTGTGGAATCTGAGAACAGATATTTGGGATCCTTTGAAGACTATAGGGCCAAAGGAAATATCCTCCGATAACAAAGAGAAAGAAGCTTTCTGAGAAGCTTCTTTGATTCCTGTGAAATCATCTCACAGAGGTACAGGTTTCCCCTCAAGAAGCCTTTCGCTAACACAGTTCTTGTGGAATTGGCAAAGTGATATTTGGAAGCCCATAGAGGGCTACGGTGAAAAAGCAAATAACCTCAGATGAAATTTGGAAAGAAGGTTTCTGAGAAACTGCTTAGTGTTCTGTTAATTCATCTCACAGAGTTACATCT